>NW_008692899.1:5732-21785 GCF_000695815.1 Acanthisitta chloris | reverse complement strand
TGCCTTGCAGGTAAAACAGCTGTTTACAAAGTGCATATCAAAAGCAATATAACGAGTCTCCTAAATACAGGATTCTACTAATGGAAACATGGTTCCTAAAAGAGAACAATAACTTTATTTTGACCTCAAATTGTATTAGCTACAAACATACTTAGCAGCATGGACTTCACAAAAACATTAGAATTAATCAAGTTATAACTTAATGATATATTTAAGGCTGAGCTGATTACTTATTTCTACTCCGCAGTGGAATAGGCTAACAGTCCCACTTTGCTATGTGAAATGAAATATGACACAGTGTAAGTTGATTAGTAATAATTACAAGCTGATATTGTTCTACCCTCTGAACAGCAGGAGACCTGTGGTACCAGTCGCAGATTTCCTGTGCTCTAATGATTCACACACCAATATATGCAAGCTGTCTATGTGCCCACTACAGATCCTGTGGTTTATGTAAAAATTCATGGAGACAAATTGATTTCCAAATTTCAACAGGAGTTTCAAGCTACAGGATACCTCCTGAATTATGGAGTTTAGTAGACCAAGTCAGAGACATCATAATAGAATTTCTTTCCTTAAATCTAAATTGAGCAATTCGTTCTCCCCTTTCCTTTTTTAAAAAAGATCAAATCACTATTTTCACCACTAAACTCATTATTGAAGCTCAGTTTTATTTCAAACATCAATTTATTCATGAGTTGATTGAGGAAAAAATGGGGGAATTTATTGTGACTCTCTCTGGTGATTAGAAGCAAAAAGAGAGATAAAGAAATGAAAATAAATCCAAAAGGAGGTATTGAAGTACTGAGACAGGTTGTCCAGAGCTTGAGAAATCTTCACATTTGGTGATAGGCACAGCCTCAGCGGACAAGACCCTGAGTGACCTGATCTACCTTAAAACTGGCCCAGTTTTGAGCACGATGGTTGGATGATGAGGGCTTCATTTATGGAATTATTTTCCAGATGATAGCCTTTAAGCCATATGCACCTTTCCTACAGCAATTTCATTATTCAGTCTTATTTTTAATGAATAATTACCATAGCTGTCCTACATATTTCAAATAAAGACTTAAAATCTTAGACCTAGGTAAGAAAGTAAAAATTGAGACTCATGAGAAAACCATTTCAGGCTTCACTTAGGAGTGGATTATTTCACGTATCTACCACTGTGTTATCTGACTGCAGCACAGTACAGTTGTGACAGAAACCAAAATACAACAAGATGACATTTTTCCTCTTTGGAAACTTTGTATTCTCACTTTTATCACAAGAAAGAAAAGCTTTGAAATATGACCTGAGAATAGACAATGACAAGTTATTACCCATGCCTACAAAATATTTTGAAGAGTTTGACATTTCTATGGGAGGGGAAAAACAAATTAACAATTTTTGTAATGTATGCCAGTCAGCACAAACAAAATCTGTGTTTTAGTGTTAGATATCAGCCCTTCTAACATCATAAAGATGCAAGAATATTAACTGTGGTTGTGAATTATTCACATTTTACCCAATTATTTCAGTTAAAATTGAGTCAGCTATGTACCCAGAGCTATGTTTCTAAAATTAATACATTCATATACACAGATATACACCAGCACAGGATTATTATTCACTATCAGTACTTCATCCTTAGTTCTGGACACAGCTTTGTCAAAAAGAACTCATGCATACATTCAGAAAACAGAGTAAGGCTTCACTAGGTATTTCCATGATTAGTGGGAACCATTTTACAGCTAACACAAGTAAATATTAACACTAGTCAAGTGAGATGAATTGAAGAAATTGTACTTGATATATCTCCATGACAGATATTCTCATCTCCATGAAAACCAAGCCTTTGGGTGTAAGTATCAAGAAAGGATCAGCACCAATTTGAAAGTATTTATTGCTTCATCTCACAGATAAACACTGCAGTATGCAAAACCACATCTAGTTAACAGCTATGTGGGTAGTTCAGTGGTATCTGAGAGCTCTACAAGCAGCTTCAACAGAGAATCACCTTACCCTTCCACAGAAATGGTCCGCTGCAAGCTCACTGTGGGTGGACGCGTTGCAGTGCTGTGCTGGGAATGACTGTATGACCAAGGAAGAATAAAGAAAAACATTTGTTAAAGACATAGAAGTTTCTCTTGCCCCTATTGTCTCTAGCAGTTTAGCTAATGCCAAAATAGATACAACAATCAGATTGCTTTACACATGCCTAGAGCATTTTGACTTCAGTGGTGCTCATCTGTTAAAGAAAGGGCTCAACCCTACAATCTCTCTTGTTTAAAAATCAGGTTTCATTCCTCATTAAGAGCAGACAATTAAGAGAATAACTCCCCCTTATCTCTCTTCTTATTTTTTTTTTAAGTATATATACACATGCAGAGTTCAATGACTTAAAATAACTTAAACGCTAATTGTTCTGCTAAATATACTAAACATAAAGTGCAAATTTAATTTCAGAGCAGAAGGTAAAATAGCAAATTATAATGCTATCAATCTAATTCTGAGTGTTTCTCAGGCAGAATGCTCAGAAAAAGATGACATGCATTGCTTAGATTTGCATCATAATGCAATTTCAAACTTTACAATATTTAAACCAACCAATTTCTACCAGATTTTAAGTAGCTCGAGTCTTTACACATGGAATGTTATCAATCTAAGACACAGCATTTAGAAAAAAACCATATTTTCTAAGCAAAACACAGATTCTCTGAAAGAAAATCTTTCTGATTGAAAACCCTGAGGTCTAACAGCCTCTCTTATGTTATACTGACATAAACAAGAAACCTTAAAAAGTAATAATTTTGTCACAACTACACAGTATACATTAACTTCAGTATTGTACTATTGTACCACTACTATTCATGCAAATATAAATAGATACGAACACAGCATCAGTCAAAGGCAGTTCTGTGTTAAAAAATTGCATTCCTTATCCAAGACAATCTGTTTAAATAAAATATTAAAAAGCAGAAGCACTTGAGTGTATCTTCTGATTCGTTTAAATGGCTACAACATATAGCAAGGTCTGGTATTAATAATGCAAAGTACATATTAAAAATAAATATTTAGGCCAGTTTTATATCTCTGATTCTACTAACTGCAGCCTTTGTCTTGCTTTCAAGCTTTGCATAAATCTCAAGCTGTTTGTTCAGAAGAAGCACATCTTATTTTCAATAAAAGCTGCTTCATTTGACGTTAGTGAGCAGCACATCTATTTTACATTTAAATGCATTTCATCCTGTAGCATAGCCAGTACTGTCCGTCTGACAGAAAAGATTTTTTTTGTGTAGCATATAGAGTTGTGACACATGCTATCACGCCACAGGATAGACAAAAACTCTCCTGCCTCCTGGTATTTCCCGTTGTGACCATTGTGTTCTTGCTTTATCCTAGCAAACTTCTGTGCTCATCCTTACTCTGAGAAGGTTTCAGAACATATGTGGAAAAGTATATTCCCTTTATAAGAACTATAGATCTGTTTATCTGTTTTATAGCATAACATATTCAGGAGTATCAAGTCTCTGGCATCATAGTGTGAACAGAATAGCTGCGCTGAACAAACATTGCAGAATATTTTATGAATATTGGTTAAAATTTCACCTTAAGCTTGCATCTTGCAAATTACTTAGGCTGTGTATTTTAAACTAGCCCTTTTTTTATAGTGTTTATGCATTTTTAAATGTTTAAAGTTTGGTTTATGGTTTGTCTTCTGTCCTCTTCTCTTTCCAGAGCTGGCAGGGAACATTCATCACATTCCTGTACTGGTTTCCCATGCAAAATTAATAAGGAATGGAATGGCCTCTTCTCTGAGTTTCTCCCCTGTATACATGAGTCAGAAGCAGCACAGCAGAACCCTAACTCCTCTATCTTTGTCCATTGCAGCTTGAGTCCTGGAAATTTTATTCCCTGAAGTTGAAGAGATGAAAGAATATGGCTGGAACAAGGACCAAGAACCCAGCAGAGAGGAAGGACAATGAGGTATGTCACAAGCCTCTAAATCACATTGTACATCAAGGTCTGTTCCTAAGAGAAGAACGGCAAAGCTGTGCCTAAGCTATGCGGCCGATGCCAAACCCACAATAAGACTTTAAACAAATAGTTCATATCCTTGCAACAGATGGTACATATTTTGTGGGGGAAAAAAATCTATTAAGAAAGCATGGCAAGGTGGCAAACAAAGGTTTTATACAGGAATTGGGTTCATTTCACAAATGTTGTGCAGTGTTCTTTTTTTCAAAGGAGTATTGCCAAAGGAAAGGGAAGCAGAGGAATGACAGCTGATACAGCACTTTAGAACATTTAAGTCATCTCTCCTTGTTTCAAGATTTCCTCCTTACTACAGCCAGGGCATATCTGTTATGACCAGAGCCACAATATTGACATGCAAGCACAACTAACCAAACTGCCTTAAATTCTGCAAGCTTTGTTTCTTTTTAAAAAAAAAGAAAAAAAATTCAATATTGCCCTGCATTTCTACTACAGCAAATTTATTTATATAACTCCAACCAGCTTCAAAATGAGCAAAATTACAAGAGCATTAAAGATAGGACATTCAGCTGCTAAGTACTAAAACCAAATAATTTCCCATTTATCTACAGAATTAGTCACAATGCCATATTGAATAGTAAGCACTTGGGATGTGACTGGATGCTGCAAGTTAAAAAAAAGAAAGGCTGCATTCACCAAAGCAATTTAGAGAGCAGTGAATTATTGCTTCTGCATGAAGATTCAAAATGAGGAAAGGGACCAGTCTGATCACTGTTGTAGACTTTCACTTCCCAGAGTGATGTTGCATTTTCCTGGTGAATTCAACTACCTTGGAGGACTGATCCTTAACACAAACCACTTTATGCAAAATGTGAAGGTTATAACCTCTGTTTCTAAATATTTTACAAAATGGATGAATAAAGGCTAAGAATTTTTTTGCCATTTTACTCATAATGGCCTTTACAGAATTAGAAAAAATTATTAGTCCATTTAAATGTTCTCTCTTTGACATCAAACACATTTGCTTAACATGGAGCAAATTATCTTTCTGAACCTTGACCCACCAAGATCCAAAGCTGATATTGGCTGCATTCTCATAAATTTATTACTGGATTTGACTATTCATGTATGTTTAAAAAAAAGGACATATTTTTATAAATGCAAATTATTGTGGTTTAAAACATTTAAATTCTATTTAGAAAGGTTGGTGAAAATGTTATTTATGATCTTTCTATGGAAACTCATTGTTGAAACACAAAACTGAAATGAGAACAGCATTTCCAGAAGGGATTAGGAGCACCAGATTCCTTGATTTGGGGAGTCCAGTCTAAAACACTTCCAAAGCCTGCTTTTCCAAAAGAGGATATTCATCCCTTTCAGAAGACCAGATGTGCAACATCTCAGCAGAAGGGCAAGTTACCCAAAAACTCACTAACCATTCTCGTTGTTGTGCCATCACATCTGCTTAGTAGCAATAAAATCACAAAAATAATAGAAAGGCTGGAGTTGGAAAGGGCATTAAAGGTCATCTGGTTCCCCTCACACAGTACTGTATTGGCCGGGGCAAGAAGCAGCAAATTAACCACATGATTATCCAGACAGGTTGGCAAAAGAAGAATACTTAGAGGGAAAAGCAGATCTTGGGAAAATGAAACACATTTTAGTGATGGGGTGAATAAAAAAGACTAGAATATCAATATTATTTTCCAGATGCTCTATTGAGTAATGTAATCCCATTAAAAGTATTAATTAAAGCAATTATTTCAATTCACTACTCTCCTGAAATTAACTAACCTCTTGAGCACTAGATGTCATCAGTATCCCTGACTGGAATGACTACGTCACAATGCAAAACTCTACAAGGAACCTTGCATCTCACTCCTTTCAAGTCAGGGGCTCAGCTATCTGCAATATTCCACCCTTTAGAAATCCTCTTCTAATCCTAGAGATTTGTCACTTAGAATACAAATGAGTCCTCAGCTTCTTTCATGAAAAAATTTCATAACTGGTGTTATGAAAACTCATTTTCTGTACATAATTATAAAAAACAAGTTTGATGCTTGATACCACCTTATGCCTTGTAAGTTATGATCATTAATACAATGACACTTAAAAATCTAAAATGCAGATTAATCACTGATTGACACAAATGACTACCCAATTGGAGGCAGAAATAATAGTCTATGATTACTAAGTGACTTACTGAAATGACAAATACCTGGTGAATTCTCTCAGATTGGTGAAACCAGCACAAAGAAGCTGTTTCCATCAAATGCTTAATACACTTGTGCATGTGTCAGGCCTTTTGTAGCCCAAAAGAAAGTACAACTTCTAAGTTACTGCCACCAACATTTTCTGTAATGAATGCCTAAACATATGCACTTACACCACTATTGAGATATGTGGGTAAGTAGCATACTTTTACACTCACAGATCAAAGTATTCGAAGTTTGACACTTAGGCTTATAAAAATGCTACCCTTCCTCTGAAATTATACAGAATGAACCTCTCACTAGTTTTAATAACATAAAGTAATAATATTTCAATATGCTACACAGTGCTAGAGCCACACAAGATGGATTTTCCCTGAAGAAAAGAATCATGCATCTGGTAAAATACAGTTTTAACTTAATTCCATTTTAATTCAGTTCATTGAGACAGAGGGAATATACTATCCTTGTAAGACAATTCATAAGAATGAAGGAACAAAGACTGAGATTATAAATGAATATAAGGGGCGAAACCATGAGCAAAGAATTTTAAATGGGTTTAAGTTGCTTTTTGTTTTAAACTTATTTATTTCTTAGGCAAGGCATGCCATTTCATTACTTCATTAAATACTAAAAATAGAGCAGCCATGGTCAACATATTTTTTTAAATGCTTACTATCAAAATAATAATATGTATTATAATAACAAAAAGGTAAGTAATCAGTCTCCTGAGTTTTAATTCTGTTCTAGTCCAAGGATGCTCTGAAGGCATTTCTACTGCGTGGGTGATGCTGAAACTGGAGACGGCATCATAAACCCTTCTTTCCCTGTAGGGAACACATGAATGACCTACTGTCAAAACTGACAGCATAAAAATAATTATATGCTTCCTAAATCAATTGACCTGCAAATTCTCATAAAGAAGCAGTGAAGCAGCCAGTGGCACAGGCTGGGTGGAGACTTCTCTGAACACTGGCTTCCGAGGAACATTCTTCATTAAATTCTGAAACTGCCACAAAGAAGAAAAGTATACAAACTTCATTTGGCTATCAATATGTTCTCTGTAGGAAAAAAAAAAAGAATCCAAAACGAAACGAACAAAACCAAAACTAGAGCTCTGAGACATTCTTTGCTATTCACAGTACTAAAAGAAAAAAAGAATGATAAATATAATACTGAAAAATTCCACTGGAGACCAATGAATGGAACACTAATACTGTTTGTTTTTATGATGCATTCTCAGCATGTTGTTTCTTATGTCAAGGATTGAAGGTAGCACTGCAGTTGTTTATAAAGCTTCTAAGCCTCTGCTTTGATGGATGTAAGAGTTTAAGAAGGTAACATGCTTTAATTCCATTAATGCGGAGTTTTAATTCAGCTCAGTGAAGTGAAACCATCTTTTCCTGAGGCTGCCAACAGCTAAACTTCTAACTTAAATGGGTTTTTGCACTCCTGTGGGATTAATTAGAAGACAAGGGATTGCTTTTTGGCATTAATTTTATCTCAGCTACAAACAGCTTGATAATATCCAGTACTGACAATTACTGACCCATATTAGAAATGTCAAACCAACCAGACAGTCTCCCATCAGAGGCAAATAGGAAACTCCAGGGAATAGGACATTCAGCCCTGCTACTGTCAAATCACCCTCACGTAACAAAGCCAAACATGAGATGTAACATGGTTTTCATGGACAGGCACATGCAATGAGGATTTCTGGAGTGACTTAGCCGCAAACTCCATTTGTAAAATGGCATCTGTACATCTAGTCCATGAATAGCATTGCTAAGCTGAATACCTACCCAGTGGAAAACAGAAAAGAAACAAAATGAAAGATTAGTCTCTACTGAAGTTCTCTGGAGTAATTTCACTTGCACAAGTAAAGTCAACAAGGTTGCTAATCTCTTCGTCCCTCCCCCAAACAGTATTGCCAAAGAAGTGGTTAGCCACATTCTGCAAGTTAAAGCATTTGAGTTATTGCAGCCCTAAACTAGCATCACATAGCAATAAGGAAGAATACAAGGTGAAATTGACTCAGAGAAATGCTTCAGCTCCTGGACTAAAGCTAATTATCCACCTTTGTTAGTGGTTTGCCTAAGTCAGTAACTATCTTCAAAGGGATGAAACATCCACTGACTTCAAATCAGCTTCCTTATGGCTGAAGTAATTGCAGGAGATAATGATAATCTTTAAAATATAAAAAGTACGCGTATTTGAGAGAAATTGTTATTTCAACTTGAGATACAGTATTTAAAACAGTTGAAGAAGTTTGGAATGATGTAGGGGGAACTGAAATTAATTAGGAATGCTCTTTAAAAGAGTAGAGTGGAGAGGATATACTTTTGATGAAGTTCCACATGCAGTGTAATGTCCCCATGTAGGGTAAATACAGACTTACACAGTATTGTGAAAAACACAGCATTGAGCAAACTAGGCAGACGGAGTGAAAAACCATTAGAAAAATACTGTGACAAATCGATACAAAATTAAGTGGAAGAAACTCCAGGAATTATAAGACCTGTTTTAATAACTCAGACATGGCACCTTGCTCCTTTGGGAGGCCACTCTGTTCTAGATGTCACTGTTAAGTACTGATTTATGTTATAACATACATTTTTTAATATTGTTTAAACTCTTCCCTTGTATCCCATCCTCCAATTGTTATGTTCTGTGATCATACCTTTACTTCATACTTTAGATAAACAGGGTTTTTAAAAGTAGGATGCCTAAATCTCCACATCATTCCAAGACATTTTGTTGCTGTTTAAAATAAAAAGTAACCTGAAGCCTTCCTACCAGCCTGTCAATTATAATATCACTATTGTTATTATTATTATTGTTATGAGTATTATTTATAATAATGTGATGAATATGAGGAATTATAAAGCTCCTTCTGGGAGCTGAAATACTCCCTGATGAAGTTAGTTTGACAATTAGACCAACTGAGGACTGAGGTTTAAATTTCAAAATATTTGTGTCAAGAGAAAAACATGCAGGTCTGCAGAAAAAAAAGGGATAATGGTAGAAGAAGGAAAATCCAGCATTCTCACTTGCATTATTGGGTGGAAATGATCCATGAACACAACAACCAAGTTTGGCTCTAATTACAGTTGTGGAAGAGGACGTAGTGCTACTTCCATGAATTTAAATGGGGAGCATTTGTTTAGAAATTGCAGAAAACTTCCTGACACACTCTGCATGGCCTCACAATCACCTACAGCTCATAGTACCTGGTACCAAGTCTAATACAACGCTGAGTTTTCAGTTCCTCATGGAGAAAGCAGCTGTTGCCCTCCTTCCTACTCTTTGACATGATGCTTATTTAGTTCAACATCACTAAGGTTTTTTGCCATGCTGCTACACTGAAATGTTCTAACTCATTTACTGTTTGCTATCACTCCTAATTCTCTCCGGCATTAGTGCTTTCCAAGCATTACTATTCCAATGAATCACACAGGGTGTAAGAGAATTGGAGACAGTTTGATTTATATGTGACAGAACCACAACCATTCTTGCTGGGTAAAAAGAAATCACCCTCCCCAAAGGAAAACACAAGCTACAGTACATAAAAATGTCTCAATCAAGTCAGGTCTTCTGTAATGTAATAGAAAGAAATATGCACGTTAGAAAAAAACTTCTATTAAGGTTGTCTGCAGACATTAAATAATCAGAACCTGTTGAAACAGTTCAGAGGCAGATTGCCAAAGCTTGTGGTATTATATGGTTGTGAAGAATCATTCAGGTTGTTTATTTTATGTAGATGGGGGGCTACAGGGGGTATCTTCTATGAGAGGCTTCTAGAAGCTTCCCCCGTGCCCGACAGAGTCAGTACCAGGTGGCTCAAAGATGTACCCACTGCTGGCCAAGGCTGAGCCTACCAGAGACTGGTAGCACCTCTGGGCTAACACACTTAAGAAGAGGCAAAAAACTGCAGCCAAAGAGAGAAGTGAGGGGAACAGTCCTGTAGAGAGCAAAGTCAGTGAACAAGGAGGGGGACGAGATGCACCAGGCACTGGAGCAGAGATTCCCTTGCAGCCTGTGGTACAGACCATGGTGAGGCATGCTGTGCCCCTGCAGCCCACGGAGGTCCACAGTGGAGTAGAAATTCACCTTCAGTTCACAGAGGACCCCACACTGGAACAGCTGGATGCCCAAACTATGCTGTAACCACATGGAAAGCCCACGTTGGGACAGTTTTGCTGGCAGGACTTAGGACTTCGCAGGAGACTCACGCTGGAGTAGCCTGTTCCTGAAGGAACTCCATGGAAGGGATTCATGCAAAGAACAGACATTTGGATCAGTTTGTGAAGAACTACAGCCCTTGGGAAGGGTTTTCATAATAAAGAAATCCTACAGATATTTAAGTTTTAATATTATTTCTGCATAAGACCAAGTTCATTTCCTCTGTGCTTCGCATTGTGCATTGCAATGAGTTACAGTGACTGTCACGGTGCACCAGCCAGAAAAGAAGTGCATTCAGCTTCCACAGAAGTGGCTCATTTAAACAAAAAGAACTGTGACAACAGAAAGAGCATTAATTTACAATTGCAATTTAAAATCCATCAGAACAGCACACTTTATATTGCAGTTACTCCTGACACTGTGTTTACTGCACCTGTGTGATACCTTCTGATAATGTTATCCCTCCTATCTGGATATACATTATCTCTGTGCAAGCTAGGAGTATGGGTTGGATGCCTTTTTATTTTTTAACAGAGCAGAGGTGAGAATGTAATCCCACATAAGCTGCTATTTAGTCTCACTTTCTCTGTCATTCAAAGCAGCCCAGCATGCAAGTGTGCATGTGCAGCTATACCAAACACAAAACAAAAAATCCTAGAAAAATACAGAGAGAAAAAAAACAAAAGCAGAAATAACATAATGAACATAAACAAATGACATCCCAATAGAATACAGACAAACAGCAGGGAATGGTAATTTGAAAATGCAGAAATATAAAGGATGTATTGTCAAAATGGAAGAAATGAAGAAATTAACAGTTCAAACTCTTATCTTTCTAATCTAATATATATGAACCACGATTCTTGAGTATTTTTTATTTGATGGAAGTTGGATTTACTCAGCATTTCATGGAAAACATTCAGCATTTTACACCATAAGGTCTAAGGATGAAGTATACACTAGAACTAAATATAAAAGAAAAATTTAAATCTATTAATTTTTCTTATTCTGTGGTTACTTTCAGTGGGAGTGTGAGGCATAAGCATCTCCCACAGAAGATCACTGTAATATTACCCAAGTATATTAGTAATTATTTTTGCCTGTCCTTGATTATAGGCCATAGATTGGATTAGATGAAAACTGGGGTAGATAATTTATATGTTCCATTATGTCAATCCTTATACTCCTAAATAGACATATAAGCCACCATTTATTTAAAGATGCTTGTTAAATTCAATCTTTGAAGAGATATTTAGCTAATTAGGAAAGAACTGTGAAAGGACTTTAAGAAGAATTTTACTCCAAGCTTGTGGTAGTCATTAAGGTGAATTGTTTAGTTACAAACTTAATAGACAAATCATTTGAGTAAAACATTGGAAACATGTTTTAAAAGATTTGCAAAATTAGCAAGCATGTATACATGACTGAGCTGATAAAGGGTCAATTTGTGATCCTTCTAGGAACTGATTTAACATCACTAAAATCCTCGATAATATAAGTCCTGAACAACAGCCTGAGTTTCCTTCACTAAACTGTTAAGTATTTCTTATAGGTTAGGGATCATTTCTTATAATTATACAACATCCTCACCCATAGCCAGAAAACCCAAAGTTCTTGGGTTATTTCAAGCTTACTTCAGTGTGAAGGGTGAAGATGCTGCCATATTTTTTCTACTTTCAGTTTTCCTTTACTAGATAAAGAGCTTTATATAGAAGCAAATCTCTCTTTGCTGATACCGAGTAATCAATTCTCTCTGCAAGTACCTTTGTACTTTGGTTACCAAATGTTTTGGCCAGAAGCAATTGCACTGGGTACACTGAAAGACAAAATACTGCTGTTTTAGAGAAAATATCTGAATAACAGACAGACAGGGAAGGACAAGGAAGCATGAATCAATCAGTACAGATGATCACAGCTGGATAAATTCCAGCAACTCACCTAACTTTAACTAGCACTAAAACCAGAATTCCATTGCTGTTTAGCACTGCAAAAAGAGTTAGCCATGCAAGGAAGCTATTTTTGGGGATGAGCATCTTGTGTCCATATTTATCCTCTGCACATGAACTGAGCATTGCAGCATTTTGCTTCAGTTCTATATGTGGGAGGTTTTTTGAGACAAAGCAGTTTTCTGAAAACCTATGAATACCCCGAAATCAGTGAAACACTTCACATATGAAATATGGATTACTTAGATGAGAAAAAAAAAATGATAGAGGACAAGCCCATGCATTGGATGGTCATCCATATTTTCAAATCTTGAATACACAAGATTGGCAGGAAATTCCATGGCAATAGGCTCTTGTGTTTAGAATTCCTTTGATACACTATTTTGTTCCAAGTTATGCCTCTCTTCCAACCAGTCAGGGATGTCTACTATTATAGAAAATACTTGTTCAAATAATCTGATTTTTCACCAGTGGAATTCTCCAAATACATTTGGGTAAATATACATAAAATTTGAATTTGCAACAGGCATTCTTGCTTTGTGCTCTTTGCTCTTCCTTTTGGCAAGGCAGTCTGACACTTCGTAGCCTCACTGTGGATTTCCTGTAGGACCTCAGTAAAGCCATTTACTCTATCCATTTGCCAGCTCCCTGTCTCTAAGAAAACATAGATAAATGAGATGTCCAGACTCCTACAGCGATTGGAGCAATATTAAGGTAAATAAGACTAAAACTATTTTGTGCTATTCACCATTACATTGTGCAAGCTGAAAACCTGTAGTTTTCTAACTCACATCAATTTTGCATTTCAGTTAGTTGACACTAATTAAACAGATTTTGTTTTCCATTTTAAAGTGGTAATGCAAGAATAGCAGAACTGGAAAATTAAACATGAAAACATGAAAGGTATGTATGGACAAAGTTAAAGAAATCTAATGTGAAAAAATTACAGCATGTTCTATCCTACTGAAGAGCATAGTTAAATTAATTTTTATAAAAATCCTCTCTCATTATATAGTGGTTACTTATAACCACAATTTCATACTGCAGCATTATGTTTTAAATTATTCCTCAACAACAGTCCATGCTACTTGATTTATTTAAGTCAACAGCAAATACATTTACTACTCCAACCATTTAAGAATTTGCCATGTGATGCTATTCTTTATGAAGGATATCCAGTAGTACATTCAACTAGGCTTTTGAAGAAAGAATTCTTGAGACGCTACAAAACATGATGTCATGTGGTTTGTGAGTCAGCCTTGATGTGAAACCTGCTTATAGCCTTATGTTGCCATGTTTATTCTTGGTTTAGCTCTAACAAAGTCAATGTAGTTCTTCTGTCTTTGCTGAGATATGATTTGGTTTTAGTATTGTACTGATTTTCCTTTGCAAACACTTGCTGCTTAATCAGACTTGTCAAAACAGAAAACTCTACCCTTGTAATTAATTAAAATCACTATGATATTGTACAAGATTGTATGAGAAAAAAATAGGAAAACAAAAGAAAATAAATTTGTTGAATATGATTCCTGTGTTCTTATCATTACCATTGTGGTTTGAATCTTGAATTTTTTGTTCCAAAAAAACCCTTCAGAGTACCCTAACTGAAAGACCCATTTTTGTAATCCATGGCATAGCCATGTGAATGCTAATTGCTGAGTGATGACTACAAGAAATATCTGGGAAACCAGGCAAAATCCATTAGGAAAAATACACTAAAATTTCCATCCAGAGTAAATTTCCCTCTTTGTATATTTCCCTTTCTAATTGCTGTGGACATACCAACCAGGAGAAGTTTCAGTCATTTGAGCCTCAAGATTCTAGACAGCACATGTGATTTCAATGACACTCATGCATACATCATCTACTTTAGATGTCTTTGTAACACAGGAATTTTTATGCACTTTGACTGGAATAGTATAATATAGGAAATGGTTGTAAAGGTTTGATATGAAAAATTAACAACCTTCACTCATACTCCTGAGTCTGAAATCTCAAAACCAAATTCTCTTCTGCATGGTGCAATGACAGTATTATGTGAGTTTGTATCCTAGCCAAACCTGTATGACTTCTACTTCCAACCAAGCCTTTATAGCCATGGTCTTGCCACAGATACTACACAAGTCCTCCTACCTGCAACTCTTAGTCACTGTATCTTGAATGGGTTCAGAGTTCTGATTACAGTTTATGCAATCTTCATCAGATCAGTAACTGAACTGTTTACACATGTTGCTGATTATAGTCAAGTCAGCTATTAATCAATGTGAGCATTTATTGAAAGCAGGTTAGACTGCTTCATCAGCTATCCTACCTTGTCTAGGACCAGCTGAGGAGTATGGTCTTGCATTGGGCTGCATAGTTGCACTGTACTACCAGTGAGTAGTAGCAAATTATATGTCGCTTCCGTCATGTGTACTCCACCCGTGTGGGCTTCAGTGCATTTCAGGTGCCCATACTGATACACTCTTTATGCAGTGTAAGACATCATTATGGTTTCAGTCTGCTTTTTAGGAAAGCTTGTCTTAAGGATACATTCATTGCTATTCAGAATTCAGATGTCAGAAATCAGTGTAATCAAATCAACAGCAATTTGTGATGTGCAAGGCCACATACACAAGTGTACTCTCAAATTGTAGAGTTGTATTCTTTTCCCTGCTCCTCATTTCATCAGTGTAGTGATTTCAACATCATAAGAGCAAGAACTATAATGATCCTCAAAAGATACAGCAAGCAACTCCAATTATCTGTGGAATGATGCATTTTCTGCATGGAGTATGGAAATATTCTGGAAAAAGACACTGTCTGTGCATCTCTCTGGGGACTGTAATGTTTCTCTTCCTGTATTCCCTTAACAATATTGAAATTTTAATTTTGAAAGTCAAACTAAAACTTCCTCTTCCCTTTGTCAGCAAAAAAAAAGGTATTTTAATATTTTGTCACTTTCACTGACCTTGCTTTTTTCTGAAGTAACAGTAGTAGTTTTATGCACTATAAGCATTATTCAAAAAAAAATCAGATAAGCTTGCTGCCTCTGGTGTTATTCTTTAAAAATGAAATTAAAACCTTTTAAAGAATTAATTCTTTTAAATTCCCAAACATGAACAAATTCTACATGCAGATTTACAATGACAACTTGGCTAAATTTAGGTTCAACCCAAAAAGGTCAGACTTTCACGAAATTCAGAGACGTTCTGAACTTGCAACTCTTTCTGCACATGTCAGACTTTCACGAAATTCAGAGACGTTTCGAACTTTCAACTCTTTCTGCACACCTAATGGGTCTCTTTTATCCCTTCCTTTCTTCACAAAACAGAAAATCTTTTCCCCGTGACTTCATGTTGATAGAGCAGCTTATAAAGACTGTAGTTTACAATGAATACCTATGTCAGTTCGTCTTACTAGTGTAAATTGGCACTGAATATCTCTGCATATATACATATGTTATAACAAGGGCAGGTTTTTTTCTTGGCCTTTTAAATGTTTTCTAAAACCTCAAGCTCCAGATTTGGAATTTCCCCTGTTTCCCCGTGACTTCATGTTGATAGAGCAGCTTATAAAGACTGTAGTTTACAATGAATACCTATGTCAGTTCGTCTTACTAGTGTAAATTGGCACTGAATATCTCTGCATATATACATATGTTATAACAAGGGCAGGTTTTTTTCTTGGCCTTTTAAATGTTTTCTAAAACCTCAAGCTCCAGATTTGGAATTTCCCCTGTATTTGTACAAGTAAGC
>NW_008692899.1:0-5715 GCF_000695815.1 Acanthisitta chloris | reverse complement strand
CCTGCTTGCCCTGCCTCCTGCCCACCCTGTACTACTTCTCAAACTAAGACAATGCTCTGACACTTCAGAAACTACGTTGAAGTACAGTAACCGCATAACTTATATTGCCAAACTTTTATCTCTACATCTCTCCCCTTCACTTTTTCAGTTTCAAAACAGTGTTTTAATACTTTCAAACTCTCAAGGATTTTGGTTCAGGTCCCAAGGTACTAGTAGGAAAGGCACCCATTTTTGTGAGGACATTGATAATCAGTAAATTCAGAAGAGCTTTCATTTGTTCCAGTGTTTTCTATAATTACATTTGGGGAAAATTTTAGATGCAAATATTGAGACAGTATAGTGGTAGGTGACCTCTGCAACCCTATTGCTGCTGCACAGTAGATATCTGAATAACCCCCAGTAATGAACCAAGGCTCTTACACATTTCTATTTTCCTGCATAGTAAGGATTTGTTATTTCCTACAAACACACACTTTTAAAACCTTGAACTAACATATGAAAAAATGACAGCATTTATGCAAATTCATCAAAGAAGCTAAGGAATTTTAAAAAGAAATTTTGAAAAATTGAAGTCATAGGTTCATATAGGTTATATAATTAGGAGTAAAGACTACAAGAAAAAAAACCACAAACCAAATAATTTTTAAGTAAACACCAGATAATTTTGGTGGCCAAACACATAGCACTCCTAACCACCCAAAATCTCACAGTAATAGTTTTCAAATATTTTTCGTGAAGGACTGAGTTACTGTTTCACACCAAATAGGGAAGTGAGAAAATACAGAAATGAGTGCACTGGAGTTAAACTACTTTAATTAGAAATTAAAAGGGGCCTGGTAGAGAGCTCTAGCAAGTATACGCTCAGGCTACTTTCTGTTTGAAAGGTGAAGAGAAGGAAAATTCAATATCCAAACTGAGATACAGAGAAAACCTGTCAAGGTTTGCAAAGTAACCACATGGAGTTTAAACAGATTCTTGCCTATGTATCTCTGCCCTGTATTTCACAAGCTCATGTTTCACTTTCAAATGTAATTTAGGTACTTCCAAATCTGTATTTTACTGGAAATCAGTAGGACATTGACACATGAGATTATCTGAAAGTCCATCCTGCATTTTAGAACAGTCAATTTTCTCAGTGGGCTAGTGAATCACTTAGTAATTTTTAAAAATATAATTCAGCACCTTCTGTGCCTCTTAAATATTACAAACACTTGTAGCTACATTTACAAACACTTGTAGCTACATTTACATGAAAATGAATTTAAAACAATCAGAAAAGAAGTTCAGCAGTCCTCTCCATACCAAAACGAAAGCTAACCTAAAATAAGGGAGGTATTACTCCAAAGCTCAGATAGTATTTCAAACCACATTACTAACTGTAACACATGTACATAAATGTACTATGTAGGTAAAGGGGAGTTTAGTTTCCCACAATCTTTTGGTTTATTCTCCCGTATTTTCCCCATTTTGATAAACTCCTTTGTAGTATTTTTATTGCCAGACTGAATCAACAAACAAAGTTACACTGAAACTTTCAGTCCAACTCAAATTTAGATAAGCATCTTAAAGTTTTGAGTGTTATGGTTATCATTACTTGTATTACACTGAAGTCTCTGAAAACAGATGTTTCCAATTACACAATCAATACTTTCAAAGAACAACAAATGCTTTATTTGAAATAGGAAATGTAATGAGCACTGATCAATAAATCTTTCAGCAGTAACATTAGGTATATATAACTATTTCATTACATTTTTTCTAATGATGGTTGCATGTCCTTTTTAAAACAAAGACATGACAGAAGAATGTGATCCAACTGTTTTCGCCTTTGGCTACTGAAATCAATTTTCCCTTTACCATGGGAAATAATTATTATCCTCATAAACTCATTAAGTACTTGTACATTCTGATAGTGGGGAAAAAATATCTGAAAAGGAAAACAAAGTTATGTAGAAATTTTAGACCCAGGATGTGGATCCCATCACATCAGAAGTTTTTTTAAACTTATTTTTTTTGTGGTTTTGACTATTCCAGTAATTAGTATTTTATACTTTTTGGACATAAGAAGTGCTATGAAATGAGCAACTACAAGAGATGAGGACCTGGTTTAAACAACTCATTCTGTTTTGCAATGCCTTCCACAACAGTGTCCTCAAATAGGCTTCCAGTCTCATTGGCCTAGCACAAACTCAGACTGCTACCTCCCAATTTTGATATCAGAAATATATATTTAGATACAATCTGCTCAACATCAGACCTTACTTGACTTGGCAAAATGAACAGAAATGGACATATTTGCAAGTATTTACACATACACATGAATACATATACAGAGCTTATATCAACAAAAATAAACTGTGGTAAGTAAATACAAAATAATCTGGGGCCCTGATTCAGCACCACATTATTCCACTGGGATAATTGTAGTGCAAAACAAGACTAGCACAAGGCTGAGGGAAGGATCATTATTACTGTTGTTATAATTCTCTCGCATTTCCCTGACAAACTACACAGCTGTAATGAGAGATACCACCTGCTTTCCATGATGTCTCCTTTCACTCCACTTAGTACTAATGATCACTCTTTGTTTTTATGCAAGGCAGAAAATCTTGCATATCTGCACCTGCTGGAAAAATCTTTTAACTCCAAGTGCTGCTGGTGGTGTCTGTGAACATCTCACCTATTTCACAACTGGACGAAATTGGAGGAAAGTCTTAATTTTCCAAGGTCATACAAGCTGTCGGTGGCACAGGCAAATTTCTGGTCCCAGCTCTTTGGTCTAACCAGAAAGCTTTCTTGCTCTTTTCTGTGCAGTTACAACCCTGGAAACTATTCTTCTCCTGACAGGCACAGCAAAGGGAGCCATAGGGTAGCTTTATTTACCCTGCCTCCACAGTAATGTCTAATTTCTAAGCTCGAAGAACTCTCTCTTGGGGAAATAGAGTAATTTGTTCTCCAGGTTAAATTTATTCTTGCTTTATTCTTTTCCTGATGAGCCAAGAGTCTAGCAATTACTGTGATAGATGGAGTGATGATTTTTATGATGTGGAAACTTGTCGACGGGAATGAAACTGAAATCTCCAAACCCATTTCTCACAGTGGCCTCTAGACAGCTGTCAGGTAATAATTGTCACTTTCATCACTGTGGACAAGATTTGAATTAGTGAATGGCTCCATTAGGTTGTTACTGTAGCACTCTTGTGCAGAGTGACACTTTCTGATAAAATTTTGTCATTTGTTCTGAATATTGAACCAGGTATTAAAAATGTGAGTTTCAATTTCTCCTCAAAATCAGAAGAATTTGAACAGTGTGTCTGGAGTTTTAGTGCTCTATCATTTCAGAACTGTTTCAAGGGGAATTTCGGAGACTAGCACAAGACATTTGAGAGGGTCCTTACGTATACTGAAAACAATACTGTGTCTCACAGAAAAGGCCATTTCAAACAAGAAAGTTATTGTGTAGATTTGGTTATGAACTGACAGGATTTACATAAGATTCTCAGAAGCATCACTCCTGCTTTGTATCTAGCCAGTAAGTGCTGTAGGCAGCATTAGTGAATTTTGAGGGTCATGGTCCACCTCATCCTCCTGACACTGGATGACTGAATGCCCTAACCAAAATCCTCAGGCTGATACCTTTCTAGTCTTCTGGTTTCAGTCTTCAACATTAATTAAAAAATACCTAGGAACTGGCTTTTGATACTTTGGAAGCATTTTCCATGACCTAGTTAGAGACTGACTTTCAGAGCTCGCTGATAGGCATGGAAAGGAAGGAGACATCTTTCCTTTCTTCCCAAATGTCTCTCTGTAGCTCTGTTTGTAATCAGAGCAGCAGGAAAATTTTAATACTAGTGATTTAAAGATGTTTTGTTACTGAGAATTGATATTTTTTTTCTTCTCTAAAGACATATTACAGAAAATGCTGGTACTTAACTGAACTGAGTTAATATTTCTGTCCATTTTATGAGCTAAGAATATACAGTTTAATTTCCATGGGTGCAGAAGATGAACAAAAGAGGATCTATAGCACAAGAAAGCACAGCATCAAACCATATATTGAAGAAATATAAAACATTTCCCAAATGATGCAACAGAACAAACTCCTTAATTTTTCTCTTTTTAAAATTTTATTCTGTTTGTTTAATGATACTAGTCATCCTTCCCAATACAACTGGATAAGGTTATTTTACTGATAGATAAAGCAAGGCAAATAGAATTAAGTGACTTGCTCAGATAAGGAGAATTAGTCAGCAGCACAACTGCAAATAAAAACCAACAGCTCTAATCTGAAGCACCCCATTTTAACCTGAAAGGTTTCTGTAACTTTACATAACTAAACACCTGAACTGTAGAGATTTTATGCCTTTACAGGTTAAGATTCTCCTGAAAGCATCTCTCCCGAGTTTTTAAAAGTTGCTTCTTCTGTACAACTATAATTAGTAGTGTCCAAAACAGAAGACTCCTTATTAAAAAAAGAAAGGGAAGTGCATAAGCGAGTTTATAGGAACGTTTGTGCTTATTACGGTCAGAGATTTCTCCATGCAAAATAACAGAGCTGAGGCTGAAAGACAGCAGCATTTTTCTTTCATTATGTCTAACAGTTGTATGACTGGATCATTTACTTGAAGAGAAAACATGAGCCAGGATTAAATAGAAATTATAGGAAGCTGTTCCATTTCAGACTTTTTAATTTGTTAATTGAAAGTGATAAGGAAAATTCACAATTAATTTCTATCATTTCCAAAAGATCCTAAATAATTTAAAAGCCTCAGGAGGCTGATTCACAAGCAGGGACAATCTACATTGAGACACTGCATTTCAGTTATCGACAATTAATCAACACAGTTTATGCTGGTCTTGTTTTGCCTTATAATATATATCTATAAAATATTGCAGGTCTGGAGCTGCTTTCAGAAGCAGCACAACCCCATCAATCAGCATGTGCATGTAGTTGTATGCATCTTGTCACCCACTGTGATGTGTGCTTCTGTGTGTGAGTCAAGGTCTCCAAGCTTATTTTTAGAAAGGTCTAGGAGTTAAAGAAGTGCTTGAATTGCTAAAGATGTTGTTCAGGGAGTGAAGGCCATAGCATTTACTGCAGAGGCCCAGAGAAGTTGCTGAGAAATGCTCATTAGGCCTCAGCCTTGGCAAACTGCACCTGGACTAAGCTCTTCTTGAGCTTATCAGAAACACTGTTCCCAGGAACTAGTGCAGTCTAACGAGCTCCTGTTTTTTAACAAGGACCTAATGTCTATGTCTCAAACATTGATAATTGCATAGCTGTGGAGCCAGCCCAGGACTGTTGATGTTAACATGCTCTAAGCGAGTTTTGGCTGGAGAAGAGGGGGCCATGTGGAGAGAGGGAAGCACCTGTCCAGGACAAACATCCTTGTTATAGTTCCTGGGGATGAGAAGAACTTATAAAAAGAGAGAAGCTTATCTTGGGGGCAGGGGAACCGGCCCATAAGAGGAAAAGGGCCCCCCACGAAAAGCCTGTGGCAGCTCCTCCCCCTGGACACCTTGTCACCTGGATTGATGCTTATCAGCTAGATCAGTACTGAAGCCAGAATAAAATCCGGATTGACATCCCATCGGCTGGATCAACACTGGAACCAGAACTGCTGATCTCTTTTTCCCTCTCCCTTTCCCTATAACTTTTTTCTCTTTTCTCTCTTCTTTCTTTCCTTCCTTTAATGTAACTCTGCTTTTTACTTT
>NW_008692898.1:13262-21604 GCF_000695815.1 Acanthisitta chloris | reverse complement strand
GCTGTCTTTTCTTCTGTGGTGAGTGTGCGCACCATACTCTGGCCAATGGTATTTTTTAGGGCTCTGTCGGGCACTGTCTGGTCAGTTTCCCTGGAGTTGAGCAATTCTCAGCCTTGTGGTCTCAGCAGCTGGAAGTGATGCCAGTTGTGGACACTAGTGGACAGTGGTGCCTCATGGTCTAAGCAGCAGGAAGGGATGTCCATAATTACCTGGCAGATGGCTCGGCAGCCAGAGGGTGTAGGTGCTGGACAGTGGTACCTCTTTACCTTGGAATGTCGGACGTTTTCTGTTAGCTGGAGGGTTTGGGTGGTGGACAATGGTGCCTCGTTATCTCGGCGACTGGAGACACCCTGTGAATCAACAAGCCTTGAGACAAACAGTCCAGGGATCCCTGTCTTCAGTTGCCTTCACCAAGTCACCAGGGCCAATCTCAGAACAGACATTTCTTAAAGGTCTGTTAGAAGAGTATCTTAAAATCAGGGTGAGTTTTCTTACCTTACTTTCTGTGTCAAATCAGTTATGAACTGGGCAAAACAATTTATTAATTGTTACAAATTGTTGCATTGTTAATGTTTGCAATCTGACTATTAATAAACAGTAAGCATAATAAAAAAATAAAATAAAATAGGCAAATACTTGTGTTGTGATTTAACTGTAGCTGGAAACCAAGTGCTATGCAGCAGCTTGCTCACCTTCCCCCAGACTTTTGGTGGGATGGGAAAAGAATCCAAAAAAAAGTAAAAAACTGTGTGTCAAGAACAGTTTAATAATTGAAAGAAAGCAAAATGCAATAAGACTAATGATGATGACGATGACTACAACAATAAGAAGAAAAGACAGAGAGTAATAAACCCCAAGAAACACAAGTGAAGAAGAATACGACTGCTCACCACTTGGTGACTGATGCCCAGACTGTACCCAAGCAATGTTCAACCCCTCCTGGCCAACTCCCCCAGTTTATATTCTGGGCATGATACTGTATGGTACAGAATATCCATTTGGTTCAGGTCAGCTGTCCTGACAATGCTCTTTCCCAGCTTCTTGTCCACTTGTTCAGTGGCAAAGCATGGGAAATTGGAAAGACCTTGACTTAGTGTAAGCACTAAGCAACAGCCGAAATATCAGCATATTATCAACATAATTCTCATACTGAATCCAAAATACAGCACTGGACCAACTACTAAGATGAAAACTAAGCCTATTCCAGCTGAAACCCGGACAGTTTCAAACATAGCTGTTCTATTAGAAAATAAAAATTATTTTCTAATGCATTAGAAGTAATGTAATAATATGTTATTAATAAAATGCAATATTTTCCAATTTTCTACCATATTTAAGTCAAGAACAAACCACTTCGTGTGAAATCTAATCTCTAAATTGTTTTAAAGCATGATTTCTTATCAGAACATTGTAGCGATATATTATGGCCTGTATATTAATTTATATAACAATTTATTATGTTGTCAAGGAATTACACGTGTACATCATAGGCCAGAGGCAGTGTGGAATGCAACTGGAAAGTACTTATATGAAATTGGTTTTGCTTATTTATTATCTGTCTTTTGGGAATCCAATCACATTTTTAGACAGCAGTCTGTGTCTGCAACACATTAAAAAAAGAGGGAAAAAATTTGAAAAATGGATATGGATTCATATGCTTGAGAAGTGATAATTATGTTTTGCTTTATTGTTCTGTGATGTTGCCCACTGCATTGCATCTATCATCTGGGTATGCATCATTTGTATGTCTATATTCCAACGGCTCTAAGCAAAACACAAACTCAAAAATTCTTTTTCTGTCTCTCACTCTGTTGTTCCCTTTTGTTCTTGCTCTTTCATGCTGTTACTCTGTTGTCTCTTGCTTTCATGCACTCTCATTTCATTTTTCTTTCCCATTCTCTTTCTTGCTCCCTTGCTTTCTGTGTTTCTCTTTTATCTCTGTCTTTTCTAAACAGACCCTAAACACATACACATCCACACAAGTACTCCTCCTGAATATTCCAGCACAGTCATTGCTTGTGTTGCCATGACGTTTAGAATTTTATGGTGTTGCTAATTGGGTCCCAAGACTATATAAACCACTGAAAACAACAGCATGCCTGGGAATCAGATTGCAGGAGTAGCTTGACCTTCAAAAAATAAAATTAGCAATGGTATTTTTCTGGAGACAAAAAGAGGATATAAGGAGGAGAGCTGCAAGTTATCCATTAAGATGCAAAGTGAATATCATGGTCTCACAAAAGCCTAAAAAGAGATACTTTTTCCATCTTTGTCCTGATTTAGTTGCTTAACAAGTGACGCTAAGTTGTGAAGTGTCAAAGCAAAAAATCCAAACATCTTGGTAATGTCAATTTTCATCTCTGTATAGTTAAATGCAGTTAGTCAGCATTTAATGTCTTCTAAATAAAGTAGGTAAGGTCAACTCTTGTATATTTACAATTCAGTTAAACCTCATTAATTTCAGATGAAAATTTGTTATTCAGTCACATCAGTAAAATTTCACTCCATTTCTATGCTTGGTCATCTAAAGTTTGTAAAATATAAATTGAATAATACAGCAAAATTTTAAGAGTTTCTACTGAATGTGGAAATGCTGATCTTCAAAAATATTTCTCACTTGAATTTTGCCAGTGTGAAGTGTGTGGACAAATAAAATCTTTTTGTTCACTTGGTTCTTGCTGGAATACTCACCATGTGTTCAGCCACAGTTCCTGAGCATTGGATTACAAGTAGTTTTGAATAGGTTCCCATTGACTAAAACTGTCTCATTAATGGGATCCAGTATATTGTTTGGTATAAATATAAAACTTTCCTAAGAAACAGTACATTCTTTGTACTGTGCCAACGTGCAAATCCTAAAGGGTACATTTCTAAATAAAAGAGTCTTTGCAACACAAGACTGAAATATGCATTATGGCTGGAAAGCTTTGGCTTGATATGCACTCATACTAATAACCAGTTATATATATGTTTGTGTGTGTGTGTGTGTGTGTAACCAACTGGGCGCTACCACATGAGTTGAGACACTTGATATTTAGATATCTGTCAGTGGCTCTTACTAACTAATGAAAATTAAACAGCATCTGATGATGACTTGGCCATTCAGCAAGATGTTCAAGCTAGGATGACTATATAGCAGTAAGAAATCCCAGCAAAATTCAAGCATCTGAGAATTAGAAAAATGGACTCAGTGGAGGCAGGTCTATGGTTTGCAGGGGATCAGGGGATGAAAGGTAGCAATCCACAAAAGCCAAAGAGTGAAAACTAAACTGTAAAGGAAATCTATGAGGACCATTTGTGTACAATACTGTAAAAATGTAAGGCAGAAACAGTATTGTAGCCTATGTGATGCTCTCATATTGATGAAATTATCCAGAGCAGTACCTATCCAGCAGTGTTAGGATTTCAAAATACATAAAGGAAATATATACTGTAAGACTGGCAACATCATGGCCTGGGCATTTGAGTTGTTTGAGTTAGAACCTAATAAAAGTTGCAATACTTTAATTATTTGAAGTCTCTTCTTTTTTTTTTTTTATAACTTCTGCATCATCATAAAATTAATAATCTATTCTTTTCCTGTATATTATTCTCACCTGGATCCTAGAAATACTAGGAAAATAATCCCTAACTGGCAACTGCTAAATATGTAAATGCAACAGCTAACAAAAAAAGCCCCGCACAAACAAAGCCCACAAAATACATGTATATAGCATATGTAGTAAACCGTTTTCAATCCCTCACCTTATTCAGAACCTCTCCCCCAATGCCCAAGTGTCAAAGGTTCCACTTAGTTCCGCGAATATTTCAGTAACAAAAAACACAGATATGTTTCTAAGAAAATCAAAAAGCAGGGGAGAGAGTGGTGAGTATAAATTAATTCTTAAAAGAAGTAGTTTAAGGGGAATTGGAGAAAGAAGCATTTCCACAACTTAAAAGGGGTGTTTGAACACTCTAGTAAATTCAGAAGAAAAAAATAAATATAGTTATAAGAGACTGACTAGATTCCTGAGATGCGATTTTATCATTGAAAAGCTCACCAGATTTTTAGTACTAAGAATGCTGTAAGCAGGAGATTTGTATTAGGTTGTTTTTAAGTAGAACAACATTAGCTTGGAAAAACATATGGGTCAGTATTGATGCCTGAATCCCCAGTCAAAGTTCTTATCTATCATTATCTATAGCAATACCTGTATTTGAAAACATTTCCTGGAAACTGTATTTTTTTTTCTAGCACCTCAGAAATAACAGTGAAGATCATGCCAAGAAGATATATTACATATATTTCCACAGTAGTGATTTTTCTATGTCTTTTCTTTCCAGAGGTAGCATGAAGTTCTCTGGAAAACAATTTTTAATAATATTGCTACAATGAGAAAAACCAGCAATCTTTTTAACTTACATGTTGTTTATTTGTGGAGATGCATACTAGGAAAGAAAAAAAGATGCCTAATGCAGTCATTAGTAATTGGCATTTTTATGAAGAGGGAATGCATTAGCTGTTTATCTGAATCAAATGACAATAATTATCACTGTTAAAGTGTTAGGCAGCCTACAACCATTTTGTTATCTCAAAAGCTTCATTTTTTTTCAGGCATATATCTTCTTTATTTTGGATGTATGCAGGTTGTAACTGGAAAAAAAACATCAATGCATAATGTTTCTTCCAGATTAAGAAATAACTTTACTATTTAATCTTCTTTAACATTTTAGATACACGCCTCCCAGGGCTTTTATTGTATTTTGCAGGAGATAAGAAATCTGTATGACATAAACATTTGCTTCAGTCCAAATTGTGTTTTGCTAGATCATCTCTAGAAATTTTTTATTGAACAGAATTAGCATTTTGTCCATACAGTATTTAAGGTATCATGATGACACTTTAATGGGTATAGGTGTTAACTCCAAACAGAGTGATGACGTTGTACCAAATAGTTAAAAAGTTGTGCTGGCATACAAAAGCTGTAATAGAGGTTCATCAGCCTGCAGCCAAAAAGTGGTGTACAAAAGGGGAAAGAAGGAAATAAGAGAACTGGGTGAGCATGTAAAATGTTTAGACCAGAACTTCTGCTTTTTTTTCGCAGTGAGTGAGGTTTGATCTCTCTCTCTATATAAGTAGACAGCCTGAATGTGTAGATGACACAAAATTATATTAAGACCAGTACTGCTTAAAATCTTCATCAATGGCACAAACAGGGGGATCAAGTCCACCCTCAGCAAATTTGCCTACGCCATCAAGCTAGGTGGTGCAGTTTACACACGTGAAGGACAGGATGCCATCCAGAGGGATCCCGTTAAGCTCTAGAAGTGAGCTCATGGGAATCTTGTGAGACCAACAAAGCCAAGTTTAAGGTCCTGCACATGCATTGGGGCAACCCCAGCTATCAATACAGTCTGGGGACTGAAGGGATTGAGAGCAGCCCTGCTGAGAAGGACTTGGGTGTACTGGTGGATGTAAAGCTGGACATGAACAAACAATGTGCATTGGCAGCCCAGAAAGCCAATCATATCCTGGGCTGTGTATAAAGAAATGTGGTCAGTAGGTAGAAGGATGGAATTCTCTCCCCCTACTCTGCTTTCATGAGACCCCACCTGGAGTGCTGTCTCCAGCACTGGCTTCCCCAGTTCAGGAAGGATGTGGACCTGTTGGAGCAGGTCCAGAGGAGACACAAAAATGTCCAGAGGACTGGAGCACATTCCCTGTGAGAGAAAAAGCTAAGAGAATTAAGGGTGTTCAGCCCGACGTAGAGAAAGCTGTTACATCACCTTATTACAGCCTTTTGCATCAAAAGAGCCTTGTAAGAAAGATGGAGGCAAACTTTTTAATAGGGTGCAGCAGGATAATGGATAATGGTTTTAAATTAAAAGAAGGTGGATTCAGAAGAAGGTATAAGGAAGAGCCAATGAGGGTGGTGAAACATTGGGATGAAGTGTCCAGAGGGGTGGTGGGTATCCCATCTGTGAAACTTTCAATGTCAGGTTGGTTGGGGCCCTGAGCAAACTCTTCTAGTCCCTGCTCATTGCAGAAGGGTTAGACCAGATAACCTTTAAAGGTCCTTTCCAACCCAAACTATTCTATGATTTTATTATGGTGAAGCTGAGAAAACAGGAAAAGAACTACTCACAGACTTGTATCACTGAGTAGGAGGTATTTGTTTATTCAGCCCTGGGCACAAAGTGGGATTGCTCCACCAAACTTGTGCAACCAGGGGTAAAACTTCATAGCTTATATGCACTAAATGCTCAAACATATTAATTATTTCTAGGAATAGATGTATATCATTATAATTAGTTACTGGAAATCATAGTCTCTGTCTCCTCCTACTTGGTGCTGGTCCAACAGCTTCTGGTGGTTGTTCAGGGGTCTTCAGGAGGAAGGCTGGTAGTCTTCATCGGGTTGAATTTTTTACCTTTGGGCTTAACACATGCTCTATAGTCCTGTTTTCCTGTGGCTAGTCCTCAGAACTGGTAGTATTCAGTTTATCTTCCTCTTCTTGTCCATCCTTTTACCTTCTTGTTCTCCTTGAATTTTATCATTTACGTCCATTCACAGCTTAAGCAATCGTACAAATATGCTGACTTAGGTTTGCTAACATAAGCTCTTCTAAAGAACATCCTGATAAAATGCTTTGCTATTTTACTTTCTTTGTATCAATGGGATGAAAAGTAGAATCTTCTGCTTCAAGATTTTACGTACTACATGGTTATTACAATACTCACATATCTGTTAAAATATTTTCCTGTACTTTTATGTACCTAGCCCCTGTTGACTTCAGGGTACTAAATGAGATGGGATGCAGACATAATCCTTTGTAGCACTGCCACGAGGTCAAAAAAAAATTAAATATAGAGCTTAGTTAGGAGCAAATTAAACCCTTGTCTGTCTTTTCCCTCAGGCTCTGATTCATTATGAACAGGATCCCATTCAGACAAATAGCAGTAGATTATTGATTTGATTGATATCATTAGAATTTATGTTCAAAGTTAAGCACATATTTAAGTGGTTTCTGAACTACATATTCAGTTCTAATTTTGGCTTGTTTGGCTTGGTTTTATTTGTTTGCATGTTTGTTTTGTTTGTTTTTCTGGGTTTTTTTGTGTGCTGTTGTTTTGTTTTGTTTTGTTTTAATTCTGCTAAGACGATTTAAGTAAGCCAGCTATATAACAAAACTTCAGTGTGTATGGATTTTGAAACTCCAGCAAAACGTCTTCACAAACAAGTGTATTTTTGCATCTAGAGATGCAAGTGAGAAAATATATTTAATGTGGTAACATATCCAGGTAATTTTTCCTTCTTCTTATGGCACTCTGCTGCCATTGTTTGATGAGATTCAATGCCTTAATGATTTCTTCAAGTAATGCGCCTTTACAACAAGGTTAGAATCATCTAGTGAAAGAATTGAAATCATACTGCAGTTACAAGCTAAATAGTGTGTAAAAATATTTGTAGATTAGGTGACAAGAAGGGTCTAATGAACACTTACTGAGAAATGGATTGTAGTTTATCTGCAAACAGTGAGAGGCTCCCTATCTCCTACTAAGGTCCTGCGAGAATTCAAGGTGTCCAAATTTTAGAATATTTTATAATATGCTCCTCATTGATGATCTCAAAGCTAGTAAATAAATCTTGAATATATTCTGCATTCAGTAACAAAGAGTAGCGCTGCAAGAGAGACTAGTCTAATGAGTTTATTTGTATCTCTTTGCACAGTAAATATTAGTATCATGCCTATAGTTTGTCTGTTCTTTGAGTATGATTGTGCATGTAGTCATAGCATGTAGTCAAGTAATTGAAACCAGCAGTGAGGAGAAAGACTTGGAGACTTGGGCATGAGGGTGGATGAGAAGCTCACCATGAGCCGGCAGTGTGTGCTAGCCAATCGAATCCTGGGCTACATCAAAAGGAGTGTGGCTAGCAGGTCAAAAGAGGTGATTCTTGCCCTCTACTCTGCTCCTGTGAGACCCCACCTGTAATACTGCATGCAGTTCTGGAGTCTTCAATGTAAGAAGGACGTGGAACTGTTGGAGCAAGTCCAGAGGAGGCCACTAAGTCAATAAGGGAACTAGAGCACCTCCCCTATGAAGACAGGTTGAGGAAGTTGGGGCTGTTCATCCAGGAGAAGTGAAGACTATGTGGACACCTCCTAGCAACTTTTCAATATCTGAAGGGGCCTACAAGGGAGCTGGAGAGGAACTCTTTGTTAGGAACTGCAATGATAGGACCAGGGGTAATGGATTCAAACTGAAGGAGGGAAGTCTAAGTTAGATATCAGAAAAAAGTTTTTTAATGTGAGGGTGGTGAGACATTGGAACAGGTTGCCCAGGGATGTGGTGGCTGCCCC
>NW_008692898.1:9006-13225 GCF_000695815.1 Acanthisitta chloris | reverse complement strand
CTGCCCCAACCCGGGCAGTGTTCAAGACCAGGCTGGATAAGGCCTTAAGCAACCTGATCTAGTGAGGAGGTATCCCTGCCCATGGCAGGAGGGGATGAAACTAGATGATCTGTAGGTCCATTCCAACCCTTAAATTCTATGATTCTATGATATTAGAGAACTGATGACAGTGCTAGCCTCCTGCTCTGAGACCTGGGTCAACCTGTAATTCAAAAACACTAAAAAGCAGGCAAAAACTTTCTGACTGTCCTATCAGTTAGGTACACTTTCCCATTCCTGTTAACAACAGCTTTCAGGCTTGGCTGCTTAAGAGGAAGATACTCAGGAAAAATATTCTGAAGACAAATATGATTTCATTGTACATAGATAGAAGACCCTAGTCTTCTAGTACATAAACAAAAAAATAAATAAATTTCCCCAAACAACTGTTTTGTAAAATAAGGAAAGCAATGAAATACTAAATCAAATTGTTCTGCCAAATGCAAATTATTTCTAAATGTGGCAATTGTTAAACACTTATGACCATGGCAACCTTTAAAGAACACGTCACTTCATTATTCAGCTGTAAGAATTCAAATGACTTATATTAAAAGATCATCCTTTGACATATGCATTATGTGCACAAAATAATTTGTAGATACTGAGTTGTTCAGACTTTATGAATGAAGCCTTATTAAAAATTCTCTTGTTGCCCTTTTTCATGACTTGAAATTCAAATTGTGTTATCATCTACTCCTTGACATAGTTCCATGACTGCAGCAATGATAAAAGAGCTTGTCAAACATCAGTATTGCATGATACACTGCTGTATCTGTACACTGTTTTTCTGTCTGGCCACTGCAGTACCAGTGACCTCCTTCAGGTAATTAACAGAATAAAAAACAATATGGTTCTGAGATTTACATAAATACAACAACTTTAGGGAAAAGAAGAGCATTTCAAAAATGCATTAAAATTATTTTCAGAAATTGGGATGTCTTCCATATTTCCTAAATTAGTGGGAGGTATAAAACACATAGTATGACTGCAGTCCAGCAGAACTTGCATTTTGAATAATTTTTTTTTGGAAAATAAATGTCAGAAAGGAGATTTTAATGAAGAAAAAGAGTAAACCCAAAAGTACATATTGCCACATTTAACTGAACCAATATATTATTAGTAAATGTTTGTAATGGAAAAGTTACTTCTCAGATGACTTGTATCAGGAACTTTGAATCTGTTACCTGGACTGTCAGTCTGTGCATTCATGCTTGAGTAGTGGCCTCTACCCTGTATTTTAATCAATGGCATCTGGTAGCAATAAGGAAAAGAAGTACTCCTGACAGCTGGAGAGAGATGTGCAGATGAGACAGTAAATGTAAGATGCAGGCTGTCTTCCCTTTTTTCTGGACTGCTTCTAACACTGATATTAAACAGAATTGATGAATATTTGATGCATTATTTAATTATGGCATCTAAAAAAAAAATAAATAGTATTAGAACAACAGGAGATGTGAGATTCGTGCTTGAATTTCTTCAGCAACATCTATGTAATCTGGCAATTTTTGCAGCTGTCAAGTGGGATTCAAAATGTGACAGGTAGGTCTTTCTAATGCAAGACACTGGAAACTGGCTTAAGGTTTCTTAATGACAACATAAATGGAACATGACTGGCATCTTTATCTGCATCAATGGAAAATAAATAAATAACTCCCTCCCTTTGCTAGAACAGGTGACTTGTAAGCACTAAAATCCTTTCCACTCCTCTAATGAAGCAAGACAAAAACATTTAGCCTGATCAATACAATTTCTTGCTCTTTATGTGTGCTGTGAGCATGCCTACAGAAGCAGAAGATTTTAAGAAAAAGGAGGAAATTACTTTTAAAAATCATCCAGGATAAACTCTGCATGTGCAAATATATTAGCATGAAAAGGACAAAGTTTCACTGAATAGTTAATGAAAGTAGAGATACAAGGAATAAAAGGAACCAGTAAGTTCCAGTAAGCGACTAGGGAATTGTGGGATTGTTATTCACGTATTAAGATACCATCTTTTCCATTGGCTGCAGTCAATCCTTATTTTGAAAATTTGTGGGAACTGTGTACTGGCTTCCATGTTTAAATGTCTGATTCTGTAGCGGTGCTCAGTCCGTTACACAGGAGCTTGCTTTGCTGCTGCAGCAGCTGTACTTGAGCCTATGAACAGCAATGAACACTGCTCATCCACAAGAGAGACTGTTCTATTCTCTCCTGCATGCCTACTCTTTTGTGGGTAGGAACAGAATAAGATTTCCTGTTAGCTGACTACATTCAGAGGAGCCAGACAGACTAGCTTCTCCTATTAGATCCCCTGCTGTACGTGCCAAGGGACTGATTTTCTTACAATTGCTGCTGACCTGATGAAATTGGGGGTTGGGGATAAGGAAAAGGAGTGGATGGGAACTCATGCACACCTGTGTGTTTAAATCATGCCAACTTTATCAAATGACAGAATGTTTACTTTGTGGTCCAGGCAGGTTTGAAAAACAAGAATTTTACCTCAGCTGCTATCTAGAAGCATTATGTGAACTGTGCATCTGAAAATATTGAGTTGCTCTCAATGTGAATGATTCAGTGATACATATGTGAGGCAACGGCTACATCAGGGAGCTGAGCCTGTGTTAATTGAAACAGGGTACCTGTGGTCTGAGGTACATTAGCCATGGAGAGAGCAGGAGGATGTGAGGGTGTAAAGACAAGGAAATGTGCAGATAAGGCTTTCTGAGGCATTGTCATGTGGATGCACTGGAATACGGGCTATTAATAATGATTGGAACCTGAGAGCATGCTTAGATGAGTTAACTAGATACACAGTACAAGCTGGATGCTCAGTAGAAGACTGATACCTGAGAAGATTAAACAAGTTATCACCCGGGGAAAAAGAAATGCATATAAGGAAAAATCGGATTTAAGTGTGATGCAGTTTAAACAGTATAAGAACATTAGTGATTGCATATGTATATGGCAGTTGATTTCCAGTACATGAATATTTTCCTGAGTGTCTTTCTCCGTTAAGAAATGAAATCACCCAAACAGTAAATTGTACAGCTGTATTATCATAAGGACCTGAAATAAAAGAATCTCTACATATTCCATGAGAACATGTGCTTTTCAGAATTACTATATTCATATGAAGGCAACATTTGTCTTTACTTAGAAACAGTCAGAAAATGATTTGGTGTATTGATACCAATGTGGAGAGAAAAAAGGTGGCAAAGCAAATCTTCAGGGTACAGGTCTGACAGCAAAACAAGAAAGAGATTTTCCTAATTTGTTAACTGCACCTATTAGATATGGAGTTGGACTTATACAATTGATTGGTAGAAAACTTAAGGATCTCAAGGAAGACTATAGATTTTGCATGAAGATTAAAAAAAAGAAATTGATGTCGGCATGGTTACAATCACCTCACAATATGAAAGAGGAAGATTTGTGGTATGAACAAAAGACATTATTAGAATACGTTGGAGGGAAATTCTATTGAGAGAGTTGCCATGATGGAGAGACATGAAGCAGCTTGATGCAAGGAAGATGTCCATTTATTGTTGTTATCCACAGATACTTATAGTTTTCTTGGCTTAGCGTGTTCCCTGCCGATTGGCTTACTCTATACATTAGGTGTACACTAATTGGTTAACCTAAGGCACAACAATCTGTTACATGTCTTCTTCCCCCGTAACATCGCAGCAACATCCTAACTCGTGACTGGTGAGCCAGCACGCAGGCGCTTTCTGTTCAAGGTTCCCATCTCCACACCTACTCCTCCTAAGGCCTTTGGGCAACAAGTCCTAACCCATCCTCTGACTAGTTCAGGCGTGCTGGAGCCTTGCTGAGAGCAGCTCAGTCACTCCCCACAGAGAGTTATCTAAAAACCATACCCTGTACATGTATTTGTGCTCTGTGCTATGATGGGAGAGCAGACAATCACATGAGAACATTAGTCAGCTATCTATGGACCCTAAAATGAAACTTTTATGAGTTGCCTTATTAATGTACTGAAATGCTGTCGGCATCGGGTAGTAGTGACTTGGGGCTGAATCTGCCTGATTCTGGTGATAATTCTGAACATCAGAAGATCCTGAAATAGCTGATGAGGAAAATGGTAGAAGCAAACCTTGTGCAGAGGAGAAGCTTTGCATTATCTCTTCAGGTCTGAAGAACAGAAAGCCTATTTCAGCTGTCATTTCACATGACATAATGG
>NW_008692898.1:6816-8973 GCF_000695815.1 Acanthisitta chloris | reverse complement strand
CATTGCCTAAATGGCTAGCTGCTGGTAACTGATTAAAATAACACCTTTACTTCTTATATTGGAAAAACTGATTGAACCTAAAGGAAATGAAGTACTGTTAATCAAAACAGGAGTTACAACAGACACAGAAAGGGTCCCGTACTATGGCATCATGAATTGGAAAATGTGCACATTGGTCTTTGACAAATACATGGTTTAGTGAAAGGTATCATGCATGTGACTTTAATGGTGATAGAGACTGTGTCCTTTTTATGCAAATGAGATAGTTAACCACTTAGACAACATATGGTGGAAATGTGGTAGAGGGGTGATAATCAATTGAATAATATTAGGTATGTTGTAAGGAACAGTGACATGTATGAAAGGAACTGGTCTACATCTGCTGGACAGCTGTATGCTCTGTACAAGTTGTTGGTATACCAGTGTTGCTTTTTACCCTGGAGTCCTAAGTACAATACAGAGCAATTGGGATGAATTAAACTGACTTATTCTGGTATTTAGAAGGGTCATATCAAAAACAGGTCTAGAGGCAGCCAGATACGTGCAGATGTATTTGTGAGATATTAGTTTGTACTAGATCCCTGGATGCCAGCAGTAGTTTGTAAAAGTCCATTTTTGCTAGACTTCCAGTGACTTGAAATTCCTGTCATATAACTACTTTTCCCTAATATGGTATATTAGTAAGAGAATTGAGTTCTGTGAAACCAGTTAAAGGAATTTATTCCCCTTCATTGTAGCCAGTAAGATGTTATAATATAGTAACTTCTGAGAAACTGATTTGTAATTCTACATTATTTCTAACAGTGAAATAATTCACAAAAGAACATGGTCTTTAGTTTGGTAACTTAAGAGCTTTCCCATGAAATACCTTAAAGAACTTTTAGTGTATCTCATTTTTAATGGTGGAAGAATGCAGTTAAAGATGAAAAATTATGTGGGTATGATTAAGAGAGCATTTATTTTCTTATGATCCTACTGCAGAGTTTAGTGTGTGAGTCTGGATGTCACTTAACCTCCTTAAATCTCATTTCATCCAAGAAAGGAATGGAGTTTTCATTTCTTTGCCTGGCAGAAGTAATCCTAGCCATCAGTATAATTAGATACATGCAAATGTATAACAAGTATTAATTTGAATTGGAATCTATGAGATTAGACTCAAAAGCAGAGTCAGGCATGGTGGATGAGCCTCTTGGCTGAGAGTTTGGGAAAGCCTGTTTTAAACGGGGCAGGGGTAAAATGATCATGGAATGTGTGAGTTTGAAAGGAACATGGGTCAATGACACAATGGGTCATCTGGTTCAAGCTCCCTCTCAAGCAGGGTCATCCTAGAGCACATGGCACGGGATTGCATCCAGAAGGTTTGTGAATATCTAATAATGATACTTTGAAGTCAACCAACTAATGAAATTGTCCCTGATTTCATGTAAAGTTGAAACATTATTCAACTGAAATGTGATGCGAAAATTACTCTGCAAAGTGGAAATAGTTCAGAAGATATATACAAGTTAAAAGATTAGGACACTGAAAGAACTGTTATCTCTCTTAAAACATATCCAATTCAGAACAAATCAGTTTGAACCTAGGGGCTTAATTAATAAATTCTGTCCTTAAAGAAATCTACAAATAGTTTCCCTGGTTAACAAAAGAATTCTATTATTTAATTTGATTTACAAAATTCTCTTCTGCTTATGGCACTAAATTCCACTCTCTTTTGTGAGGTAAAAGTCTTACTGGATTCTACTGGAAGCATATTTGTATTTTAAGTTAGAATCTCTGGCAGAAAAACTGATTTCCAATTTTTTTCTTCACAGGATAATTAAAGACACAATACTGTTTTTGTTATGTAAGAAAATTCCTTGCTGGCTTTAGGAATGAAGGCAAAATAAATTCTACAGTTAATTAGAAAAAATGGTTCAATTTTCTTTGGATTTGGCTTGGTACGTTGAGCTCTTTAAATTATTTAATTTTGGTAGCATCTGCATTGTAATGGACACCCTGACAGTACAACAGATACATCCAGAAAAGCAACTCTAAAGACTTCAAACAGAAAAAATAAACAGAAATGCTAATAAATAAAGCATATGCCTCCAGGCTACATGGTGATCATCCATGTCCTAATAATACAGAATCAAAAGGTAAATGGACCAGTTTCAGGAA
>NW_008692898.1:0-6766 GCF_000695815.1 Acanthisitta chloris | reverse complement strand
GGAAGACTGTAGAAACTATAGAGCACATAACAGCCATGTGCACCAGCTCATGAAGGCAGCTGACATATGTGACCCCATCAAAGAAAGCACAGAGATGCTTTCTGAAGAACCAGAGAGATAAGTTTTCAAGTTTGTCACCATTCCCCATCCCTTGTCTCCTTCAGCGAAGTAAGATAAAATAGTTTCAAGTAAAAGGAGACATAAATTTCATTGTAATGAATGAAAACAAAATTAAACTGGGAGCAATAACAAAAGAAGGCAGCGCGGAGAGATTATAATAACCTTGACTCACAAAAACTCAATCTTTCTTGTGCCCTTTTGACTATCTAACATGTAATACGGTAGGATTTGAGAACAGAGGTTTTGAATTGGGGTGAGAGGAAAATGAAGATATGTTCTGTCTATTATTATTTGCAAATTTTTTTTGAGATGTATAATCTTGGAGAATATTTTATACTAGATACATCATCATTATCAAATCTTAGATGGGTCCTCATTATTATAGTAAAGGGTAAAGGAATGTTGGAAGGAAAATTTTCCCTTGGTCAAGGAGGGTTGGGTTAGAGAACGCCTAGGCCAAAGCTCACATCCACAAGCCCATAGGCCCGGATTCGCAGCATCCACAATTGCTGGGAATGGTGGTAGACACCATAGCTAGGCCACTCATGATCATTTTTGAAAGGTTGTGGGAATCAGGAGAGCTGCCTGAAGACTGGAAGAAAGCAAATATTCCACCAGTTTTCAAAAAAAGGGTAAGAAGGAGGACCTAGGGAACTCCTGGCCTGTCAGTTCCTGGAAAGGTCATGAAATCTCATTCTGGAGGCCATCTCTATCCATACGTATGACAAGAAGGTGATCAGGAGTAGTCAGCATGGATTTACTGAAGATATATCATCCTGAACCAAACTGATTGCCTTCTACAATGAAACAACTATCTGGGTGGATGAAAGGAGAACAGTGGATAATTGTCTACCTTGACTTCAGTGAGACTTTCAGCACTGCCTCTCACAGTATTCTCAGGGGCAAACAAAGGCTCAGTTGACTAAGTGGACAGTGAGGTGGATTGAGAACTGGCTGAGCAGCAGATCCCAGAGAGTTGTGATCAGTGGCACAGAGTCTGGTGGAGGCCTGTCATTAGTGGTGTCCCCCAGGGTTCTATACTGGGCCCAGAATTTTTTAACTCGTTCATCAGTGATTTGGATGAGGGGACAGAATGACTTCTCTGCAAGTCTGATGATGCAAGACCAGGAGGAGCTGCCAGTGCCTCAGTGGGCTGTGTTGCTCTTCAGAGGAACATTGACAGATTGGAGAGATGGGCAGAGAATCAACAAATGCAGGGTCCTGCACCTAGGGAAGAGTAACCCCATGCACCATTTCAGGCTGGGGGCCAACCTGCTAGAAAGCTGCTCTGTGGAGAAGGACCCTGGGGGATCCTGGTGGACAACAAGCTGTCCATTAGCCAGCAGTGTACTCTTGGGGCCAAGAAGGCTGATGGTATACTGGGGTACATTAGGAACAGCACTGCCAGCAGGTTGAGGGAGGTGATCCTGCCCCTCTACTCAGCCCTGATGAAGCCTTACCTGAAGTGCTGTGTCCAGTTCTGGGCTCCTTTGTACAAGACAGACATGGAGTTCCTGGAGTGGGTCCAGTGGAGGGCTATGAAGTTAGATTAAGGGACTGGAACATCTCTCTTGCCAGGAAAGGCTGAGGGAGTCGGGTCTGTTCAGTCTCAAGAAGAGACAGCTGAGAGGGAACCTCATCAATGCCTATAAGTATCTGAAGGAAGGATGTCAGAGCATGGAGCCAGGCTCTTCTTGGTGGTTCAGGTAGTAGTTCAAGAGGCAATGGGCAGAAACTGATGGACAGGAAATTCCATTTGAACATGAGGAATTACTTTACTGTGCCGGTGGTAGCACACTGGTACAGATTGTCCAGAGAGGTTGTGGATTCTCCCTCACTGGAGACATTCAAGAACCATTTGGATGAAATCCTGTGCCATGTGCTGTAAGATGGCCCTGCTTGAGCAAGGAGGTTTGGAAGAGCAAAGCAACAAACCCCAGTACACTTCAGTGAAACAAATACACATGTTGCAAGGTAAAAGAGAGTAGCATTGTCTTGTATTTCAGAATATAAAATTACATGTCCCAAAATTGCAGTAAATTGGCATTGATTTTGCTATCTAAGCTTTGGTATATGCTCCTAGGTTAAGGACCTGGAGAACAATATAAGAAAAGAAAATATTCACACCAAGTTTGAATGAAATACATTAACAATACCATGGAAGTATAGTTTGATATTTTTCTTGACGTCTTTTAGCTTTTAAAATTTTTTGGTTGAGGATGGTGAGAGGAAATAAAATAAATCTTCTGCAGCCTGTTTTCTTTTAATGTGTCAAACATTAAAATGGCAATTTGGAGTTAATGGAGAATAATAATATCTAGTTTTAATCAGATTTGTTTTAGACATTATTAAGGAGGAAAAAGTATAATATTCTATGCATAAGACAATAGGAATATCAATTTGTTTTTCTTGTGTTCATTTTGTTTGTTGTTGCCCCTCCCCAGATTTGGCTCTGTAAATAATAACTAATATCGTGTCAGGACAACAAAGGATTTGCTTTCAGTATTCTGGGTACTAGGCGGAATACCAGCTGCTATGTTGCATTTTTTAAAAATGTATTATTTTCCTGCTAAACCAGATGGATTTTCAATTGATGTTTTGACATCATCAGAATATACAGACTGTCCTGTCAAACAATCTTCTAGGGTCCATTAAGAAACAACTAGTAAGAGCAATGCAACCCAGCAGGACTTTATTCTAGCTTGTTTTTTTAAAAAAATTATTTAGACATTTATGTGTTTAACCTGGCAATTTCCATGGATTTGAACTGTGCCAAAGATTATTTGATGTAAGTCAAATCATAGCTTGTCGCACTTAAATGAATTCCTCTCGTTACTATGGTTAGATAAAACATAGTAGATGAAATAACAAGTGGGCTGTTTTTGCAGTTCTCATGCTATGGGCTTCAGGTAGCAGAGAAATTTTTTTGTTTGTTTTTAACAAACATCACGTTTTAACAACACAACCTAGTTTTATAGCCTTGCCGTTAAGAGAAACCCAAAAAAGCTGTTCTCATACCATTCTCTTGCCATTAGAAATTCACAGAAAAAGCGACTATCCTGAAGAGATGCTGGCAGGAATCCTCTGGTATTCTGCATTTTATCTGTGGGTAGCGATTAGTATTCAATCATTAATGAAAATAGGAAATTATAATGAGAAAAGCTTGCTCCCACTCTTTACTATAAAACAAGATTTTTACAAAAGGGGGATACTTCTACATACAAAATAAATGTATCCTGAAAGGCTAATAACTGTAAAAATGAAACTAAAATTATGTGAGGAAGAAATGCAACACCAAAAGAGAACTAAAATAGATGTTGCCATTTCTGTAAGAAAAGAAATAGGCTTATTCAGTCATCTGTGTTAAATGGAAATAAAGTGACTCAGTTTTCTGATGCTTGTAAATCTTTTTCTGAGACCACTCCAGGTATTTTATGATGACCTAGGCACTTGGAATTGTGTTGAGGCTATACGCTTTTCTTGATAAAACTTTATGTGGCTTTGGATGTGAGTTGAACTATACCAAAACCCTGGGCATAGTAGTAGATACTGAGGTGTTCGGAAAATCTTGGTTATGTCGATGCTTTAGCCCAGTAATTTCAATGTAGTCAGTCAGCCAGTATAAATTGGCCTAATAATACAAAACTACATTTTTTTCTTAATTTAAGTATTTTATTTTCCATGTCTTGGCTGCAACCCATTCTCAAGAAGAAGCAAAGTAATTAGGGTACCTTCACATTTTCTTATAAAGTGGAAATATCTATTTGAGGTTGCTGTGGGATAGATTACATCATGTGCACAGAAGACTGTCTATGTGGAAAGTGCTAGATAAATGTGAAAGAACTATTCTGCCAAAAATTTTTGCCTATATCACTTTTTATTTCCTTTTTTTTTTTAGAGGTTCCTCTTGTACTATTGGGCAAATGAGAAAGGACTTTAAAATGTTTGCATTATGGAGGGTTCTTTTCTCCTCTGTTTTTATATATTCTTGAAGCATCAAATGCAATACAAAGCTACTGTCATGAATGATGCTTATTTGACTCCAGTGAATGACACCAAAGACAAAATTTAATTCACCTTTTACTTGAACTTTGCAAAAAATGAATTAGACAGCAACAGAGAAGCTTTTCAAAGGATTTTAAAAGTCAATTAAAAAGCCTAGTTTTGAAAGAAAATCTCATTTAGCTGCCATATGAGTGGCATTTACTTTTTTCACTCCATAATTTTCCAAATCTTACTATTAATGGTCTTCCATTTTTCCCCCTGCAGCTTCAGTAATCATATTGCTTCAATGGTCCTCACTTCTCTCTAAAGTTGTTTAATGAGCATGATAAAAATCAGTTATCCTTGACCTTTCCTTGAACCTTGCATTATTTGTTGAACCTAGCTTCAGCCAACAAGTGATTATTTCAGAAAATGGTAACATTGAGAGTCTAGCTTTCCCAAAAATATGCAAGGAAAAACTGAAAAATTAGAAGTTAAGATGTTTAACTGCAATTCAAATCATCTGCATCTATCAGGCCTAAATACATGAAAAGTCATGTCCTCAAACCCAGAAGAACTAGTCGCAGCAAAGACATATAGCATTGTTAAAGCTTTTATTCATCCTGTATTGTGTGTAGTATTTCAATATTTGTGTTTCTACACCATGTGCTGCATTGACCAGGTGATGTTTTATTTATATTAATATCATAAAGGGATATTTTTATTTATAGTATTACCACACAGTAATAGTAATTGTTATGGTCCAGAATGAGTCACAGAATCTAAATGATACTACAAATAACTGCATGTTCGTTTTTAGGAATCAAAATAGATAAATAGGGGATTCAAATGATTTACACAGAAAGTCCCTAAATATTTTGAGTTTCTTCTATTTGGAGTTCCTATATAACACCATGTGGAAGACTAAGTGTCTGTAAAAGATGATAAAAACCAGAGACAAATAAAATGTGTTGCTTGACTCCCTTTTTCTTTTCACTGTGATTTATGAAACAAAATGGAAATTTCTCAGTTGATAGAGAAAACCAATGATGGTTTAGTCAAGAACAATTAAAAGTAGTTCTACGAAGTAGAGTAGCAGCTGAATACTGGGTCCATTTCTGGGCTCCTCAGTGCAATACAGACATGGAGATCCCAGAGCAGGTACAGTGGATGGCTACAAAAAACGAACAAGGGACTGGACCACCTCACTTATGCCGAAAGACGGAGGGAGTTGGTCTTTTTCAATCTCAGATGACTGAGAGTGGACCTCATTATTGACTGTTTGGAGTGAGGATGTCAGAGGGTGGAGTCAGGCTCTTTTCCATGGTGCCAAGCAGTAGGGTAAGAGGCAACAAGCAGAAACTGATGCACAGGAAGTTCCACCTGAGCATGAGGAAGAAATTCACTGTATGAGTGACCATGCATGGGTACAGATTTCCCACAGAAGTTGTGGTCTCCCTCACTGGAGATATTCAAGAACCATCTGGATGCAATCCTGTACCATCCGCTCTGGGATGACCTTGCTGGAGGAGGGAGGTTGGACCAGATGACCCACTATGATGTCTTCCATCTTTATCCACTCTGTGATTCTGTGTCAAGAGACCATAAGAAAGTTGTCCATCCTGTACCATGAAAACTTCTGGTAGCTGTGATACTGGTTGTAGCTATAAAATAAAATTTCAGATGCAAGAAGTAACTCTCTATACTGGGGCTATTGCTTATGCATAGGCATGACTCAACAATTTTTGAGTGAGGAAAGGCGGAGATACACATTCTGATTTCCTGTGTTTTTACTGGTTTCCTCCATCCTTTGTCAGAGATGATCAATGAGACAATGTTTAGATAGGCAGACATCCTTTTAAAAATATGTACTGTATTCTAAATATCCAAGTTGGTGTAACCAGCTTTTTTAGTGGCACATTTTTTAGTACTCCTTTCCCACTTTTGTCAATACTTTTAGCCTATTTACAACCTGTACCATTCTTTATTCTAATCTGAATGCTAAAATTCACCACTTTATAGGGATGATTAATTTTATCATGGTAACTGGCTAAATATTTTTACATAATTTATTAACACTTATTATTTTAAAAGGAAATTTATATTCCCAAATACAGAGAAGGTGTGCCCGTAAAAAATATATTTCTAAGTTATTTTAATGTTCCTTGGGAACATTAGCTCCTTCTCTTCACTACTGTTTGAAAATATGTGTGTAAATCTCTGTAAGACAATCTTAATAGTTCTCTTGGGAGATTACACTCAGTGAAACATGGTGAGGCATGCATTCTTGCATTGATTTTTATACACATATAATGCACAGAGATGCCAGCTTTGCTACATTAGGATGTGAAGAATAAGAATATAGAAAAGTACAATTCATTGTTAAGTGCTTGTTAAAGTGGGCTAAATTATCTTCAAGTAACTGGCTGTCAGTAAAGCAGCATGATATAATGTGATTCCTTCAGAACTATTCTCTGTGTGACAGAAGTTTACAAGGAAGGTCAATGATATCTCAAAGAGATTATGACAGCTGAATTATGAATTCAAACAGCTCTGCCTTTTACATGACCATAGAAAATGAAATAATTTTTGATTTATAGGCATGATATTCTAATACATATATCTCCATTATAGTTCATCTAAAATGAGGCAATCCAAGTGT
>NW_008692897.1:723-40883 GCF_000695815.1 Acanthisitta chloris | reverse complement strand
TATATAATGTGTATCTATGACAACTAAAACAATTTAACTACCTATTAGTTAGAAGCCATTACACATGCTGATATTCCTAGAAGAGTTTAAGTTTTTCAAAACCTTTTCTAATCTTTTCAGGTTTAGTTTTTGAAGTCCCTCCATGCGAGTGACAGGACAGAACATGTTTTGGGGAGAAAACTTGGAACTGGTGAGATTTTTGCTTGTGTTGGAAATTTAGCATTCCTGTGAACAATACTTGCTTTTTAAATAGTCAGCTCTGACAATGCTTAAATAATTCAAAACATTTGAGCTGAGTAAAAAAATTACTGAAATTTATGCTTATCTTTAACTGCATTTCTTAAGCATTTTGCTGAATCCGTGTATAAAATTGCTACTGTGTATATAAGGCTTATTGATTCTGCAGTCTCAGTGACTTGAGGCTTCAGTTGTAATATATTTCCTGGTAGGGCACCACTCTACAAAAACTGTAAACAAGTTGATAATTCAATGAGAGTTAAAAAACATTTCACAGGAATGGATTTTTAAAGGAAAAGTGGAATAAATTCATAGTAATCTTCAACTGTGCAGAAAAATACTCTAAAAAATGGAGTACTAGTTTGGACCAAAGATGGTTCAAGTTATGTGGTGTGATGGTCCTCAATCAGGAATTTGAATCATGAAAACAACATTTCTAACCATCAGGCTGGTGACTACTCCAAGATGAAAGCTTTTAATTATCTGTACACAATTTAGGTAGTTTGAAATTTTTTTTATTAGTAGATATGTGTGCACTGGAATGGAACTTGACCTGAGCTGTTTGGCTATTGACTGCTCTAGAATGGTATCCCCCCTTTTTTAGTCAGAAATTCATCTAGGATGTGAGAGGCTTTCTGATTAAAGTAATCCTACGATATATTTTGGGTTCAGAAAATGTCCAGGTATCTCTTGTGACTATAATGATAATGAAGATTTTGTAATACACTTATGCTTTAATTAACAAGGGCATTTAGTGCTTTAGGACATGAAGCTACTTCCTGACCATTCATTTGTCATTTGTACAATAAAGGTGATGAAAAACACCAAGACTGGTCAAATAATTTTCTTAAAAGTCTGAACTTTTTTCCTCTGTTGAGGCTGACTACAAGTCTTGACATGTCAGGGAAAGAATGGCAGTGACAGGGCTGTGCACAACAATTATTACTGACAGTAAAGGCTTCCCATATTCAAACAATATCTGCTACTAAGAGAAAGTATGCTGAATTTGTTTACTTATTCCTTTTGACTGGGGAATGGACTTTCCGGGGATCTCATCATAAACCATTCTAAAACCTCAGTCAGGGATGTAGAAAAATGTGATAATGGCAGGAGTCTTCTTCTTGCCTATATCAATAAAATCATCCTATTTAAGTGCAGTTTTGCTGAGCTGAAAATACAATGCTACTTTCTAAATTGCTCTATCTATAAAGCACTGGCATTGCTTCCTGCTTCATTGTGCTGATGTATGAAGTATCTTCTCTGTGCTTTGCACGAGGATGATGCCACTTAAGTAACAGTGGCATTTTTCAGTCCTAGTGGAAGAGAACAAAAGCTGTGGTAGCTTATCTGAATATTCTTTTGACTTGGTCAGCATTCATCTGAAATTATACATTCCAGTTGTCCTGTTTCCGCATACTTCAAGCTACAGAGGAAATATGAAACATTCTGAATTCCACATATATAAACAGCTCCCATCACTTATAATTATACCACCTGTGAGGGAAAAGATACCAACACAAGTTCTGTCAGCTCCTTTAAGATTGGAAGAAAACAGCATATCACTTTACTGTTTTATTTCCCTCAGTTTTTCGGAACTTGAGTTAGAATACACCTTACAGGTTACTCACTGATTTAACTACTATAAACATTGTGGAACTGTTAAATTAGGAGTTGAATTAAACAGAAGAATAGGTGACCAGGATGGCTTGATTATGAAGAGAGCTTTTGTTATGAGCACCTTCAAACAAGAAACTGGTACACCAGTCACTACCATAAGTACTGTATGCAGGAACATCCTTGACAGCACCAGACAAACTCATTGTGCATGCACTGGCAGAACCACAAAAGCATAAACTCCATTTTAGTAAACAAACTCTGAATCATAACATGATGCTTCTTGCATCAGTTAAATCTAGTCCTCCAGTTCTGAACAGTCTCAGCCCTGTAATCATTTCAGTGGTTCTCGATGGTGCTAGTCAGCTGAGACTATAATTGAATGATAATAGAAGAACTGGGATGGAACAGGTTAAAGGAGATTTATCGGCTGAGCATATCTGGATCCATGGCCTAATGATATCTCCCTAGAGTGTGGTGGAACTATTGGAGTCAATGGTGACTAAGCTTCTGAACTCCTGAAGGACAGGTGAGGCCTCAGGGTCTGCAAAAGGGCAAACACTTGTAACAAGAGCAGACCAATATATGTCATAGGAGGAAGGAAAGAGAGAATTTCAGATCAATGCACTTAATATCGCCTAAATTGCTCAAATGATTAATAGACTATATTTTTAAAGCACCTAGAGGAAAATAAAGTGATAAGGTATTGGTAACTTGTTCATTGGAAACAAATCATATCAAACTAATTCAGTTGTAAAGTCCCTGGAGGCTGTTTTTTCAAAGTCTGTCCCTCCTTCCCTGCTTCTCCTCCAAGGCAATTTGGCAAGTAGCGAGTGGAGAAGGATCATTGGTTTTATATGCATCTACATACTAACTCTCTAAAAATTAATCAGTAACTTTATCTCTGGGAAAAACAGATAAAAGGTAAAAAGAAAGTAACTGTTATTTTTTTTCATGGTTTGTGGTAATTTATGATCTGTCAAATAATCTCTTAAGGCAAAAGCAATGAGATATATTTAGATTGGTGAGTAATAATGTAGTTAATGTCTAAAGGACTAATAGACTGATGGAAGAGCTAATTCTGTCTACGCATCTCTACAAAATTGCAAATCCAGGCAATCTAAATGCTCATACAGCTAAAGCCACACAGACTTCCTGCAAATTACTGGAAACCTGAGAACTGCTGCTACTTTACATAAATAACTCCAGAATGTTAAAAAAACTACCATAAACACCCAAAGGACTGCATACCTTACAATCCCCAAGTGAAATGTGTTTTCTGGAGTTTATGGACAGAATCTTTTCCCTTTCGCAGGTGAGGCTATCTTATTGCTTAGTATGAAATACATTCTTTCAATTTTTGAATAGCTATTTCTTCCTATTACACAAATTTCTTTGGCAACTGTGGTTAAAATAATCAACTCCTGGGTCCAAAAGGTTAATTGAAGCCACATAAATAGATGAAGACAGAGTGCTCTGAAAACCTTCTTCCTTAAGAGGAGGACCAAGCAATCTTTACCCCTGCTGTGTAGATGCACTGTGTCTTTTATTTTAGTCAACATGCATCAGATATAACTTGTTTTAGCACCTTAGGAAAAAAGATTCATTCACAGTCATGGTTAGAATTCCCTTTTTAGTAATTAATTTACTTAGGATGAATAGTCTGGTGTTTGTTTACAGCTTTTTTTGTATGATTTGTGGCATTATACTCTAGGCCTGGGAAATTCTGAATCTGGATTGGGCCTATTTATTTTTAATTAAAAATTTGTATCTTTGAATGATCAACATAATAATTCAAAGGGTTTGTCGAAAATGGCAAAGCTTCCCAGATCCTCTGCCACGATTTTGAAGTTATAAGGAAACAACATTTATGTGAAACCAACTCTGAAGCATTTTTATTAAATAAAGAAACCTTTCTAGCAGGAGTAGCATTATATCATATATTTGTGGCTATGCATACATATAGCATATCCAAATTATCCAGAGTTTTCTGTCAGCTTCAGTGTCTTTTTCTCTTCAGAGAGCTATGCATTAAGATATAATAGAAAATAGCAAGGAAGGTCTCCATTTTTGAAGAATAGTTGATTCTTCTTCTGGGGATGTGTAGATTATATCCCAGAAATTGGTGGTTGCAACATTGGGGAAAAAGAGCAAATGATAAAAACCTTATCCCAACACTCTGAAAATAAAATAGTCATCTTTGTATTTGTCTAACCACTAAAAGAGAGATGATGTGGACTTGTCTTCGCAGCTGGGCAGAGATAGCTGCAAAAATGGAATTTGATGAGGTTATGTAACTGTGTGACTAGGTAGGAGTGTTTCTGCTGTTGGAAGCTATTGCTGATGATACAAGCCCGAAAGTGTTCCATTTTTAGTAGCCTAAAGATGGATTGAAAGACCATATGGGCCTGTGGCTTCCATAACTGTACTCTGTGGATCCCACACTTCAACATGCAATGGCTGGGAAATTTTGCCTTGGCACTTCTCTGACATACAAAAGGTCAAAGAGACAATGTTGAGAGGTGGCTAGGATCTACTGCTTCCAGCGACCCTGAAATCATTTGGTTCTGCTTTAAACTCTGTTATGGTACATGAACTGGGTTTCTATGTTTTAAACTAAACTAAGGTATCAGAGACATAATTCTCTGCCTTTTGACCTTTTACAGTATGCTTTTAAATGTGTTAAAGGCTGCTAGAAAGTATATTTTTTGTTGGCGTTACATGAGTGGGAAGCTGTTGTTTTGGAAACCCTCACATACTTGTTGCAGGGCTGTAGCTGTTGGAGGGCTCCTGACAAATGATGGATGATATGTTTTGAATCCTTCAGAATACCAACACTCATATAGAAGCCAAATGCCACAGATATCAGTATCTGTTCAGACAAGATATTGTAATTTCTGAAAGAATATGGATATTTTTCTGCCATTCAGTCTCATCCCTTGCCCCCAGTTAAATCTGACTTTATGAGGGACAAGTATCTTAACAAGTCCCACTGTCAACCACAGAACAACTGCTCTCCCTGTTGAAGGGGCTCAAAACCCTTTTCTTTGCCTAGTCACCTGAAGGATCCAGTCTCTTTTTGACCACATTTGATGAAGAAGTGGGATATTGAACATCTTTAAGCATATTTTTATCAGATGATAATAAAGATGCCTAATGAACTATGTATTTAAAGGAATATACTGCAAGTACCACTGGTACATGTGTGTATACACAGAAGGAGTTTCAAAAGCACTCAAATGAGAAAGTACCTGGAGATGAGAGACCCACTGGTACATGTGTGTATACACAGAAAGAGTTTCAAAAGCACTCAAATGGAAAGTACCTGGAGATGAGAGAGCCACTCCACTATGAAACTTAGTGACAGATGGCTGCTAAGACAATCTACACTAGGTGACAAATGACTATACATTAAAGCTTAGAAACCACAAAAAATTGCCTCCAAGAAACATTTGAACTCTGAAGTTTAATGAACATACAAAATTACTAGCAAATCAAGAATTGCAAGCTTTTAAAAAGAAGACTAATAGAGAATAAATGTTCTTCTAATAGAGAATAAATGTTCTAACACCAGGGAGGGATGGACAGGTATGAAGACTATCAGAGCTGTCAGTGATCAACTTAATATCATAATTATTCCAGTCCCTGAGAAATCAAAAGAAGAACCTCAATTAGTAAATCCCCCTAGAAGCAAATACTTCTCATGCCCAGTAAGGTGGGTACAGACTAAATCCCTGAAATCCAAACTTTGATGTACAAGGTAGGGTGAATTAACCACAGACAAATGGGAAAGAATAACAAAAGTGAGTAATTGCGAGTGCTTATGAGTTGCAAATTTTAAGATAAGGTTGTAATATTAGTAAAACAGCAATGGAGGCTTACCTGAGAGCTGAAGTATATTGCATCAAATTAATAGAGTTCAAGAAAAACAAATGACTATTAGTATGAAAAAATCTATGAGCTAGTTGTGAAAACCCATTATTATGGGTAATGATTTCTCGCTGTTGGGAAAGGGGAATATCATCTTTAAAAGTATCCAGCTTTCAGAATCTCTAATCTCACCATTTCTTTAGAAAACAAGCAAATAGGATTGACAGTTAGTCTTGTTGCAACAGGACAACTACTCATTTTTCCTTTTTAGCCCTTCAAAAAGATCATGCAAGCAGCCATATGATGTTGAGTACTAGTTGAATTTCACTGCAAATAATTTATCTGAAAGCAGACAACAATCTCAAATGATTATGCTGATCATAGTGTGCCACCAAGTTCTCTAACAGAACAGAATTTTAAGGCTAAACATCTTAGCTACTTATATGTGTGATTCATATGCTGTTGTATGGATTTCTGATTGCAAAATGCAGAAGTCATGTTTTTAGCTTTTGATCTTCATACAAAGCTGATCAAGAAAACATTATTAGGAACTGCAATGCCACATCCAAGCAGTGGTCTTCCCACTGCTGTGTTCCTTCCTTTGATCTGCTTTTTTTATTCGCTTTTTTTATTCACAATTTGTATAACACTTTCTTAGCCCCTTAGGGCTCTATTAGACATGTTAGCCATTACTGTGCAAAACCAAGCAAACTGTGTGAAAACAAACACTAAGACACCTAACAGCAGCACAGGATTGGGCAATGATTGACATGCATGTACAAGGAGATGTTTGCTCTCACCCAGCACAAACCAGACTTTAGGCTTCTGAATCAGGAGACCTATTTCAGCTTATATTGTGCTGATTTTAAACTGGTGAAAAGCTATTGCCTTTAAAGAAAGCTGAGCTTGTTTATGCCAATGAAAGAATAGCTTTGCACATACAATGTCTGTGTGGGATGAAACTCATGCACAAAAATGTAACCTGACAATAGGAAGTTTGCTTGAATCAAGGAAAATCTGCAATCAGTCAGAAACTAAACAAATACAGAGTTTATTTATGTGAAAATATACCTTGGATACTGTAAAAACAGAATACTGTTAGGACCTGCACCTATTATTTGATCTATCCCTTTTAGGAATTTGCTTAGCAGAGTATTCCAGACACTTCCTAGTGACATTCTAGACTCCAGGATCCTAAAATAATGGGAAAAAATAATGCAAGTTAAGAATAAAATCCAAAACAATTTGGATTTTATTCTAAAATTTATCTGGGCCATCATCATGCCCAAGAACAGTGAAATTACTAATGATATCTGGCAACATGTTGTTCAGCTTGCAATTATTTCACTTTATTAATGCCTGTGAGCACTTCATAAAGTAAGTTTATCAAGTTTTCTTGCTGAGAATGTATTACCCCAAATTTGCTCATAGCTTAGAAAATTAGGAATTCTTACAAGAGTAATTCTATCTTTGAAGCTGAATATTTAACAACCAAAAATAGAATAAGTATGAACAGATCAAATGAGGGTAATAACAAACCATTATCTCTCTTGTTGCTTTCTTTTTTTCTTGTTTTTTTTGATAACTCTTACCTTTAGATAAGAAAAATCTTACCTTTCTGTGCAACTGAGAAAAGAAATTTAGTTCCCTGATTGTATTATCAAACTAATTGATTTCTACAAAGATGCTATGGTTATTAAAAACATCTTATCAAAACACAAAACTCAGTTTATGGAATGCATTAGCATTCACAAGTGATAATGCAAATGTGAATTATGTCACAGTACACTCAATATACCATCTGCTCCAGCAAGAAAAACATCTGTTGGTAAATGTAAACTGTGGAGCTTATGTGGGATGCAATATGTTCAGATACTGTATGGAATAAATAAATTGGATGTTGACAATCTATTATGGCAGAATCACTCAACTACTTTCTTATCTTGAAAAAGGGAAGAGATCAGCTGCAAGTATGTTTTGAGATGGTGGAGGAAATTATTGTGCCATGTCCCATCCAGATGGCTTTTGCTGAAGCCAGTCACTGACAGGCTGCTGCAATCAACAACAGTTATGAGATGCTTTAACACAGCATGGAGACAGATAAATAAACTTCTCTATAGTAGAAGTTTCTGTGCTTGAATTTTCATGCCGGTGAGATGACATTGCAATTTGTGATATTGTTGGAATTGGCTGTATTTTCTGGCTTCTCGAACAAAAATCATGAACAGAAAGATGTATATTCATATGTATGAATGATAAAGAAGATTTGCATCTTTGAAAATATAGATATATCCTTGTGTTGATGCTATTTATAATTTTTATGTGCTGCACTGATAGAAAAGTGGAAAATGGGCACTAGTTTTAGAAATCTAAGGCCCATGCTAGACCTTATAAAATCTAATCTAATCATATAAAATCTAGCCCTTGTAAAATCTAATTTTTTTGGGGGTTATGTTTGGGTTTTTTCCCCAATTTAGGGCATCCTGTTTTCACATTCATTCATTCAATATATTTTCAACAATTAGACAAAGAAATTTTTTTTTCCACAACTGAGTGGGACATTTGAGGCAAAGGTAAAATCTGGGAATGCCACTGTTCTGCATCCATGTGCTGTCATAGAAAAGGATAGCATCCACAGTACATCAGAAATTTCCTTGACAACTCTCCATTCATTCCTTGTCAGCTCAGGGAAAGCATGTAAAGATTTTCACATATTTAACAAACTGTTAAGTATGCAGAAATGCATATTTGAACATATATCTAGAAAGGCAGAAAACCTCTCAAATATCAGGATTTTTATTTCAGTTTACACCTTTATTCCCCCTCCATGTTGTGAGAAGGAATTTATCATAATCTGTTGTTAAACTAATCAAACTAACATTTATGCTAGTTGTAGTTTGCAGGTTCTGTTTGTTTAATCACCTTAAAATGCAACGTTTATTGGCAAAGGATTAAAAGCTATTCCATGGTATGCATGTCACTGATGTTGCTCCATTGTGTAGTAATCCAAAAGAAAGGGAATCCTTGCCCAAGAAGATCTGGGCTTCTGTCACTCTTCTCTGCAAGAACTTTCATTGTTGGGCTCCACATTCCTTTGAACAGCTGTTTAGCTTTTTACTGCAGAGTTGTCCTTGCATGTCATTGTTTCTTCAGTTTTCCAGCGTGTTTGAATTAATTTTGAGGACACAGATAGCAATGGAAGAATGCTGCAGACAAAATATCCTTTAACTCTTTGTTTGGATCAAACTCATCAGTCTATTGGTCTTTGTGGTGCTAATAATACCTGTGGTACTCTTCACTCCATGAATCCATTATCAGAGAGCTTTTTATCCTTGAGGATGGTAACTGAAGCAATCTCACAAACCTTTTTTTAGTGTTAGTTAGCACATTTAGTCACCTCCAACAGAACTGACTGACCCAACACATAATGAAAAATTCTTGCAAAAATAAGCACAAAAAAAGAGTAGGTGCAATACTTCTCATTGCTACATTACAAGAGAAATATCATATGTATTGATAGTCAAAGGACCAAGAGAGAGCAATGTATGGACTAAACTCTTTGCTGCATATGGTTTCCTCAGCTCTAGCAAGAGTATCTTCTTTTAACCCATTATGTGAGACATAAGTGAGCCACACATCTCTTAGTAGATCTAGCTTCAAGTTTTTCTTCAGTCAGTCTCTCCTGGGACAGTTTATTCTGTACTCTGTTTTAAAAAATCGGGGTGCAGATATGTTTTTCAGGTCTCCTCTGTACAACCAGACTGTTGAATATAAATAATTGTAAAAACTTCAGAGAAGACAGAGGCAACAATAATTTTTATAAGCTCCAATTTTTCAAAAAGTAGATTTGGAAATATGGATACCTTCACAGATATTTTGCTGTAAGAAATAAAAGCACAGCTCAAGATATCAATATCAAGATAATGAAAGAGGAGTCTGTCTTTCTTAGCTGAAATAAATGTGACTTAACAGAATGGACGTAAGCTTTAAATATCAGCCACCAGACTAGCAGCTTTCTTCTCTTTTTCATATTTGGACTGAATGTTAGATACAGGATTGGTTATCTGCTAAAGAGAAAAATAACAGCTGAACAACATTTGCCAGGAAGAATAACCTGCTTTTTTATTCCTTTTTATTTTTTGGTAGAATTTAAATGGAAAATGTTACAACACATCCAGTAGTAGAGATCAGACAAATGATTTAAGAAAAATAAAAAAGCCTGAGGGCCAGAAGGTGTTAAAAAAAGATACAGTGGAGTAACAGCATCCATGCAGGGTCACACAAACACTGCCAAAGACTTCCCTTCTAAGTGCCAACATGTAGATTAGGAGCGGTACAGGGCCAAAAAAGAAATGCTCTGAGAGGCATCAGAGCTCAGCTTATGCTCTGTAGGAAATTTAAAATCTCACAACAGCCTAGGGTCAGAAACTGACCACTGCTCTCCAAACTGCAGCCAGACAAGGCTAATACAGGCAGTGTAGGAAAAAAATACTACTTTAAACCTCCTCATTAGAGTCCTGTGGTGCAATGATGACTGAATGAACACAAAGAAATGCATAAAGAGTTGGAAGTATTTTGAAATGTTTATATTTGCTCAGTCACATAATTCTGAAGTAATTCTAGGCAGATATAAAGGAAATGCAGCCTTTGGATGCAAAAGGCAACTAAGGGAAAGCTTACACTATATAGGAGATTTTTTATGGAGTGCCTGTCCTAACAGCAAATCAAAGCAAAATAGCAGTCAGAAACATCTGACAAAAAATTAAGAGGTATAAAAAAATTATCAACAGTAGTTTATAAACTATTAAGGTAATACTTCAACTTGAGGAAACAAAAATACTATAGTAAAAAATACTGACCAGGTTCTTTTAATACTACCTAATGAAACTTGCACTCTGTAAATCTGGGATCTTCTTAGACAGGTATTTACACTTGGTAGGAAACATAGAAGTGTGTATTGAATTGTCGGTGTTGGTGATTGCTGTGGAGATGCAAAATACAACTCAGTCATTGGGAATCTGTAGACTACGTCAGAAATCTCGTTTGACAGCTTTTGAAAGGAAAGTCTAAGAAAGGAGCAAAGTCTAAGAAAACGGAGGAGGGAGTGGAATTCAAGAGGCAAAGGGGATGTGGGGAGTGAGGCAATAATAGAATTCACAAGCTGCTGGTCTCTCCTGGGAGAGAGTGGAGGTGCTGGCAGTTGACAGGCCAAGATGAAGAGTTGTCTTGTATGTTTGACAAGAGTGGGAAATGGACATGGAAGGGGTGGAGGAATAAAAGTTTTTAAAACTGCTTTAGTAAAAAAGACTTGAAGAGAACAAGTTGCTAAAGCTAAATAGAAATAAAAGTGTGAAGTTAAGCTTATAAGGAATCAAAAGCAATGAGTGTGATTCTCCAGATCTCAGTTCACCCAGAAGTCAGCCTGTCTTTTGTGCAAGGCTTCAGCAGACAGGACAGTGTGGGAGTTCTCTTCCAGTGTAGGATGAGATTTGGGTATGGTGCAGATTGCCATGTCTCCTCCTATGTGATCACAAAAGTCCTTCTCTTTTCTCCATCTGCTTTAAGATAAAAATGTCACATTGCAAAGTCAAAGTAGACCTAAAGCTCCTAAGAAGCCTGCATTGCAAATATGAGATTCAGTGGTTAAAATGGGATCAAAGAAATTGATAAGCATTATGCAATTTATTTCTAGTTATGGAGGAGGATTTTCTGTAACTTTCATGTTAGTTACATTCTGCACTTGAAAATGCTGCATTATTTATTGTATGCATAAAACTTGATTCTCTAAGGTCTGTGAAGAGCTTTTTTATTAAAAAGAAGTGTCAGCAGGTTCTGTTTGTTGGTATCACACCAATAGCAAAGTTATGAGTGCTGATACCTCCCTTGATTTCTCTCAAGAGTATATTTAAAATTTACATTAATTTTTTTTCCAGAGGATCATGGTTCTAACAGACTGTTGGATATTTTAAATGTGAAAGATGACAGGTTGATTATTTTTTGTTTGTACAACTTTTAAACTTGGGATGTAACATAAATAATACAGTATGTTGTTTTCAACTGGTGAAGAAACAGAACAGCAGTTACCTCAGAACAATTCCTGTTTACCAAGATATTTTGGAGAAACTGTGCTGTTGTGGTGAGAATACTACATACATATTCAAACTGTTTGTTTATTATACCCAGTAGTGGAATTTAAATTATTATGAGCTATTTGGCATTCTAGTAGTCACAGGAGTACTATGGTTTCTGACTTTAACAGTTAAGTGGATGGTACTTCTAACAAAAGAGAGTGGATGTGGCACTTAGTGCCATGGTCTAGTAACTACAGTAGGGTTGGACTTGATGATCTTGGAGGTCTTTTTCTACCTGGTTGATTCTATGATTCTACGATATACTATTATTTTCAGTTGGTGTCCACAATATAAAGTTTTAGCCTTTCTATAACTTAGATATCTGCTCATTTCCTCTGTTCTTTTGTTCTGCTTTTTTTCTACTCATCTGTCAATTACAGATATTTTCAACTCACTCTGATTTCATTTTTGTAAACATTGAAACAATAAAATATGAATGCAATACAAAGATCTAATGTGTAATAAGAAACATTTGTTTGGTTTCCTTATTGCTAGAACTCAGTGGCTGCCAGGTCAGAGATTAGGTGCTAGGTACAGTTCCCACAGCATCTCAGAAATCTGCACATTATTTTCTAGTCCCATATACACTGATGTTCTTAGGCTGTGTCTAATGCAGAGAGGAGAATTGGAAGCTGTAATGTGGGGGCCTCATAACAACTTTTGAGTATCTGAAGGGGCTCCAGGGAAGCTGCAGAGGGACTCTTTGTTAGGAGCTGTAGTGGCAGGACAAGGGTATAAATTGAAAGAGGGGAAATTTAGACTAGATATTAGGAAGAGGTCTTTTAATGTGAGGGTGGTATTACACTGGCACAGGTTGCCGAGGGAGATAGTAGATGCTCCAACCCTGCGACACTGCAAAATGTTCTGTATTTCTCCTCTTCTATTTATCTCCCCAATGCTAGTAATATGTTGCTTGCATCTGCTCCTTAGTGGCTCCCTACCATTCATGATCCAATCAACCATTAAATCTTTTCTAATGGTTTACACTAAACAACTTTTGGTTCTGTACTGTCAATCTGTGTTCTCTTGAAGAATTTACAGTTGTGATAGTTTTCCTAATTGTTCCAATGCTCTCTCCTTCTACACTCCACAAGCTTTTTCATCTGATTTTCTACCCTGTTGTCCTCTGAATGTATTGCTAGCTGCTTCCTCTTTCTCCTCTGCCAGTAACTCTCATCCTCCATCACTTGACCCTCTCTTCCATCTGACCTCTAACTGGTCCCTCAGTTACAGATAATTCATAACAATCTGACCAAATAATGCTTCCTATTGACATCTTTTCTTGGAGTTAAGTGCTGTGTACCTTTAAATGTTTCACTTGTAGTAATTCCTGCAACTTGTAAATGTCATTTGAGTTGTCAAAACTCAACTGATGAAGCATGTGCACTATTCCCTACAGCATTACAATTTAAGAGCTCATTAATACTTTAAAACTCTTTACAGTGTAGATTTGAATAATTTTTTTAATTACATACATTGAGAAACTGAGATCCACAGTAATAGAAGTTTTTCAAGGTAACTAGTGGCAAAGAAGGAAAAAGGTCTTGTAACAGTCCTTTGACAGACTTGGCTATAGAGAGAAAACACTTGTTCTGGATGGACTAAGTCTTTTGGTATGTGGAATATATTATTAAGACTTGCCAGGATAGCTACTATTTTGAAAATCTTTGAAATTATATTGAAAAATATTGTTTCCTTATGGGAAGGAATCCTGAATAGAATCATGCTGACAAGTTTGCCATTGTGCTGGTAACTCCCTGCTTGTGCTCAAGGTTTACATTATTTGCCAAAACTTATGAAGGAACAATCACTTAAATCACAGGAACAAAACCAGAATTAATTTTATCCTTTTAAAAACAATCAGAGCGTTTCAAGAGCATATGAACTGGAGAGCTATGATCCTTATCCCAAATGAAATGACCTTTGCTCTTCCTGCAGATCTGTTTTCCACTTGGTTCTTTTTCTTTTCTTCCATATTTTATATACTTAAAAATCATCCCTGTGTCAGCTTGGCTCCCTCAGACTCAATGTGCATTAATATGTGGGATGTACTAGGTATCTTTCTGGATTGCTTCCCCTGCAAGGAAAAAATGTGGTGAGTAGGTATAACAAGGAAGTTTGCTGCAAAAGATCATTCCAGAACCAGACTACAAGAGTAGTGAGGGGGTACCCATGGGCTCAAAAGCTATCAGGAGATTTCTACATGTCAACCCTCTCTATTTCCTGCCCTCAGCTCTCCATTCCCCAAAACAAACAAAAAAGGAACAGAAAATGGTACAAAAGGTCTGCAAAATAGATCTATTCACTTTCAGCTTTTAGTGGTTGTTCTGTTAGTGTGTCTTTCATCTTAGGAAAAGAAACTCTTGGTCACTGATTGTATAACTACAAATTAAAACTTAAAGAATACAGACCCAGTTTCTCTGTTAAGCAAATTCTGCTCAGGTCAGTAGTAGAAAATTTGGGCCCAAGGGGAATCTCTGTTGCACAATTTAAAATCTATCATTATTGCTTTTTCAAAGGAATTTTCTAGCAGTGCCCTATAACAACAGATGCAGGACAAAAAGCCAAGGATTGTCCTTGTAAAAAATCCCAAATTCACTGTTCCTTTTACTATATGGTTAAGAAATTTATTCCCTAGCATTTTTATTGGGTTAAAAGATCAAACTTATGAGCAAGAACTAGTTGCATTTTTGTGCTTGTAGATAAACCTCTAGACAGGTAACTAGCCTCCACTTATGGGAGGCAAGATGGAAATCCACCTGACCATCACACATGGAGAATGCTAACAAATTATTCTAGAAGTCTGATAGGTCTCAGAGTCTCATAACTCAGATACCTCAATTACCATGAATTAAAACCTACCCTGAAGTTTTCTGTGAGACAAATATTCTGGTTTCCACTCTTAAAACCTCATCCCTTAGTGCACAGATCTGGTTTCCACTCTTAAAACCTCATCCATTGGTGCACAGCTTTCTTTGCATGATATTTAGATAATACAATATCGAACAGCTGCATGAGTGCCTTGAATATGCACCATGGTTAATGAGACAATAACTGGCAATAAGAATCTTTTACTGATTGTTAGTATTAAAACCCTTTGTAAGCAGAACATTATTGTTAAGAATACCTGGTACATCTGTAATTTCACCATTCCTATGAAATGGGAAATATAGCTTTGAGAAGCATGTTGGGGGCATGGTATCAAGGTATATGCTGGACTGTTCACAAGGTATGTTGTGTAAGAGGTACAGGAGAAGTGACAAGCTGGAAGGGTCTTGGTTTACATAGGTTATGGAGCTTCTGGGCCATTAATGAACAACCACTACACTGTACTTTTAGTGAAATTAATCAATACTAGGACTAGTTATTTATTGGTCTTTTATTAGACTGTGCTTAGATATATTGAGGACCATTTAACTGAATGCATCATCAGCATAATTCTAAAAATAACAAAATGACAGAATCAGCATCTTCTTGCTTTTTGTTGGGTTGTTTTGTTGTGTTCTTTGCTTCAGTACAAAACAGAGCAAAAACCAAATCACTGCCAACTGTATAAATATATAAGATGACATATCTTTGTAAACATTTAAATAACTATTATACTAACTTTCCCAGTTTTCTACAATAAGTACTGAAAACTGGCAAGTGTGATTCCAAATGTGCTGCTTTCTCAGGTCTATAATCAATGCAAAGATAGAATGGGCTTTATTTTTAAAGAATATTCACCCAAGTGTATTGTGTTTGTTTCATGGTTTTGTAAGACTTTTAAAAAATATTTGAAAGGAAAAGTTTGCTTGGTTATCTTTGTTTGTTTGTTTGTGGCATTTTGGTTTTTTTGGGTGTGGTTTTTTTAATTTTATTTTTCAGATGTACCACAGGTATTCAAGTAAACAAGCAAAAACATTTGTACTTGTTTTCTGCTTGGTAGCTGATAAATCTTCCTGAAATTCAACACATCACACCCTTACCCTGAGCCACCTTTCTCTTGAACCGTCACAATACTCAACATCTGCAATGATGGCTGAACTTTCCAAGGCTGCGGTTGCATCTTTGCCATGGTTACATAACACCATTCTGACACAGAAGCAACTCTATGACTAAATCACTGTTTGCTACTTTTGGTTTCCTTCTCCTGTAAGGTATGCTGTGTGTCCACCAATGTTGCAGTGCTATGGGAATGGAAAAGTTGTGCTTCCTCTGTGATGCTGCTAGACTGCATCAAGCAGTCAGGAGTTGTTCTAGGCATTCTGTACATGAGGAAATGCCTATTTTACAGCTATTTTATTTGGGTTCATTGTTTGACCTACTTATTCCCTAGAAAGAATGTATCTTTCTTTAACCTCCTTTGGAAGTGGATTACACTTGAACACAAAAGATAAGCATACAGAAGCACAGCTTTGGTTTCGAATGAAGCCGGTGAGAAAGAGCTGTTATACTTCAAACTACCACCAAACTGCTTTCTGATTCAAGCAAGAATGAAAACTTAAGCCTTCAGGGAGCATGAATTTGATATAAGCTAGTGAAGAACAGTTGATAAGAGGAAACAAACTAAATGAATCTATTTGATAATTCTGTTTAACAAAAGCTGTATAAAGCAGAAAAAAAAATCCACATAAAGAAGTGCTAGGCTATTGTTTTGCTTTGCTTTAGGAATGTGTTTTATATCTCGAGATTCATGTTTCACATTAGATGTAGGTTGTGCTGTACACTGATGAGAGAAGAAAATACGAGCAGGGTTATAATAAGATGAGCTGACACTATGCTCTGCCCTTAGTTATTCCAGTCTCTAATGAACTGCACTTAGTTCTCCCTTTTTCAGTATTTTCCTTTGCTCCATTCTGATAAATGTCCATATGTGAGCATAGAATATGCCTAAAGCATTAATACTCACATATTAGGATATCATTTCCCTTCCTCTGAAAGTAGTGCTGGCTTCTCAGAGCTGATCCTCTTGATTGTTCAGTCCTCATTCCTTAGGGTACACTTAAATGAGAGATGACAATGTACCTTAGAGCTACCCCCAATCTTCTTCTCCATGTTCACATTCCATTAGAATGAACTCTGGTAGAGTAAGGCCCTGAAGAGTAATGTTTTTACAGTCTCATTACCAACTAGTGTATTAGACCACTGCAAAAACTTAGCTTAACAAGAAATATCTCCTGTTACAGAGAATGATCACTTGGCAGCAATGGTTATTTTAAAACTTTATCTAAGGCCTTTAAACTAGCTTTCACCATCTGTTCTGCCTTCTAATTATACATGCAAAAAGAACATAATTCACAAGTGTATCATAAAAGTGGATAATGTAATTGATTAAATGATACTGCTGCATGTATCTGTGTTCAGTTATTCAATGCCTCTGTTTTGCTTTTAGCTCATAAATCACTCTGAATACATTGTAGAGTGACTTTTTCTTGGCAAACAGACAAGTGATGTACTCTCTCACATTTGAGGGGAGGCAATGAACTGATGATAATGATGGATGGAAAGAGAATACCAGAGAGGTACAAATACTGTCAAACATTGAGCATGAATGCTCCAGTTCTTTGAAGGAGTTAGACCAACCTGCTCTCTCATGCTACTTCAGAACATGAGGACCTACTTTGGCAACTGTCTTGCATTAAATCAAGAGCAAGGAAGAAATTACTTGCTTAAATGGCTCCTGACATTCTGCATATAACCTTTTGCATGACATTCCCTGATCTGTGCATTGTTATGAATGGAAATTCAGAGCTTTGTTTTGCTAGGTCACCCAGGTGCTTATATTACTTTCCAAAATTCTACAATTAATTCCATTTCTGCAATGTGTGAAGTTTAACGTGTCTAGGGCCTTAGGGAGGAAAAAGATGCCTGTATGTTAAAGCAGATAGGAAAAAAGAAAGAGCCACAAGTGCAGAGAAAAATTACTTGCCATTTATTACCACAAATAGGAAATATATGAATTCACAGATTTCAAATAATAGCAAACCTGAATAATATTGTAGCCTTTTACAATACTTAATTTACTTCATATTTTGCAATCCTTAAACACAGCATATTTTAGTGAATCCATAGAAAACTTTAGTTGGGAACTGACACCTTATCTTGAGGTCTGTTTTGATGAAAGGTTGCTTAGGCAAGATGAAGTAGAAATTTGAAGTGCCTTCTACAAAGCACTACAAAAGCTATAGATTCCCTTCAAATTCAACTGTTTGAAAATGCACTTAGTACCATCTGCACTTCCATTTCATTTTCAGTGTTTCTGCACTAGCTTTTCTACAATAATATACTTTATGCACATTTTGCTACAGATGATGTCCCCAAAGTGTGTACAGAAAACACATTGAACAGGAATACATTTGTCTGGATGAAAGAAAACACTAATTATGAAATCTGCTTTGAAAGATGCTTAAAATTAAGCAGAAGAATATTTCATTCTTATTTTTAATATTATATCCATATAGAAATCTATTCATTTATGCTGCATTCTGTGATTCCCAATATGTTTTAGCTGATTTCCTCCAAAAAAAGCTTTTCTCTATTGTTATCTTTGTCCCCTGATTTAATCAAATAAGAGAGAGAGTTCTTTGTCACATCAATGGATATTTAATCCAGATCATTAGTTCAGTAGTTTGGCCTCAATCTTCTTCCAAGGACTATAGTACATAGCCCAGTCATGTCTTGTCATGTCTTGTGCTCTTTCTCTAATGTCTTCTTCCCTCATTCTGACAGGTAATTTAGAAAGCCTGCCACATATCCCCCTTACATCTGATTCAACTGGATGTGAATGGATTGAAAGATGGAACATAGTGGAACAAAACAATCTGTAGCATGTTTGAGTACTTTAATAAATGCTTAAAAATATTTGTATTGACTTCACAAGGATTTCCTAAGTATTAGCAATGCAGTGCAGTCTGAGCACTGTGATGATTGTGCAAGGAAATAATCTGTGGTTATTTTTTTAAGAGAGTTTCTTTTTAAGTATCAATAAATAATACTTTCCTCTTGTGCTACTATGTAAAAAGAAATTTATACTTAACATATGCTTGCTTGGAGGTAAAATAAATATTTGATGGATTGTTAAAAAGCAAACATGGGAAGTTAGGGAAGCTTAAAACCCCTGCTAAATTCCTAGATGGGTAATAACACTGTTGCCCATAGTGAGCAATGAAGTACTGCTCAGAACAGACAAAACAGGCAGGTATCTAAGTTGACACCTCTATAAATCAATAAGCACCATAAACTAGGTAATGATACTTAATCTTAAAATCATAGAATCATTGTTAATCATGTTAAGGGGTTGGAAAGGACCTTAGAGTTCATCTAGCCCCAACCCCCTGCCCTGGGCAGGGACACCTCCCACCAGAACAGGTTGCTCAAGGCTTTATCCAGCCTGGCTTTGAACACTGCCAGGGTTGGCGCATCTACTACTTCCCTGGACAACCTGTGTCAGTGTCTCACCACCCTCACAGGAAAAATTCTTTTCCTAATATCTTACCTAAATTTGCCCTCTTTTGATTGTACCTATAGCTCCTTGTCCTACCACTACAGTTCCTACCAAGGGGTACCTCTCTGGCTTCCCTGGAGCCCCTTCAGCTCCTGGCAGGTTGCTATGAGGTCTCCACACAACCTTCTCTTCTCCAGACAGAACAGCCCAAACTTATGGGTCTCAAACCAGATACTCTCCTACAGTGGGCTCAGGGTCTTCATTCTTCCAGTCCCTGCATTTACCTTTCTCAACTTGGGCAGCATGGCTGGAGCACTTGCCATTGAAGACTGAGGCATAGAAGTCATTGAGAACCTCAGCCTTCTCTTTGTCCAGGGCAGCCAGGTCTCCCATCCTCTTCCAGAGACATCCCTCATTATCCCTAGTCTTTTTTTTTGCTTGCCACATATCTACAGAAGCCCTTCCTGTTATCCTTAACCTGTCTTGCCAGATTCAATTCTATCTAGGCCTTGGCTTCCCTAACCTTGTGCCTAGCTTCCCATGCAATTTCTCTGTATTCCTTGCAGGCCACGTGTCCTCTTTTCACCTCATGAAAGCTTCTCTTTTCACCCTGAGTTTACTCAGCAACTCCTCATCCAGTACAGAAGCCCTTCCTGTTATCCTTAACCTGTCTTGCCAGATTCAATTCTATCTAGGCCTTGGCTTCCCTAACCTTGTGCCTAGCTTCCCATGCAATTTCTCTGTATTCCTTGCAGGCCACGTGTCCTCTTTTCACCTCATGAAAGCTTCTCTTTTCACCCTGAGTTTACTCAGCAACTCCTCATCCAGCCATGGAGGCTTCCTGGCATTTTTGCCCAATTTCCTTCTTGTAGCATTACTTCTCTTCTCTTTTCACCCTGAGTTTACTCAGCAACTCCTCATCCAGCCATGGAGGCTTCCTGGCATTTTTGCCCAATTTCCTTCTTGTAGGGATGCATTACTTCTAAGCTTGGATGAGGTGATCCTTGAAAATCAGCCAGGGTTCTTGGACCCCTGTGATCTCCAGGGCTCTATTCCATGGGACTCTACCTAGTAGGTCCTTGAAGAGGCCAAAGTCTGGGCTCCAGGGCATATATGGACATATGCAGTCTCATTTCTTTCACAGCATGGAGCAAAGAGATTGGAGGTCCAAATACAGATTGTAAAATTTTAAGATCAAAGCCTTAGGACTAGAGCCAAAGCCACCTAATCAGTGGGACTTCTTATGCAAGTGAGAAGTCTTCTAGGAAAAAAAAAGAAAAAAAAGAAATTATACCATTCCAGATGCAAATACCTCCTATATATAAGAACGGCCTTCTTCTTTTTCCAACTTTCCAAACCACCATTCTCCTTTCACAAGCTTTGTATTCTCCTGATCTACTATTCTTATCTCAATTTTTTTAAAGATTTGATTATATTAGATTTTCATTCCTTAATATTGTCTTTTTGTTAATTTGGATTTTCAGCTCCAGTGGAATGTAATTCTTATGCTAGAATCAGGGGTTAACTTTCAAAACAACATTTTCCTCTTAAGTTTGAAATCGAAAAGGACAAAAAAAAATCCTTATTATACTTAATCTTTAAAAACTCAGGGGAGTCAGAAAGGAAATATCCAAGGGTTCGCTATTTTTAAAAAGAGATTAATTCTTTCTCTAAAGCAATGATTTAATATGGAAGATCTTTTGAGCTTTTCTGTAACCAGGGATCAGTCTTTTTTTACTTTCCAGTAATGAACATCCACAAAGATACTGACTCAGCTTGACAGTGTTTATAGTAGATGTTATTTAAGCTATAATATAAATGGTTTTGAGATATGAAGTGAGTTGCAGAAAGAGTCTAAGAGGCTCTGAGCCCCAGTGAGAAATTTTCCACAAGATAACTGTAACTCAACTGCAGAGCAGAGTTCTTTTGCCCAGCTACCCAAATTCACTTCATCACATGCTGAAGTTTAGCTAGACTTTTCAGACTGATAAAGCCAAAAGGGGCAATTGGGGTCATCCCCGCTGACCTCCTTCACAGCATGGGCTGGAGACCTTTGCTGGATAAATAACCACTCCAAGAAAAAAAAGCCTTTTCAGTCAGGTATCCACTGTTGGCGCAAAACTCTGGTGGTGATTCGTACCCTTGTTACCATTGACCAGGCCTGATGGCGATAGCAGGCACTGCTGGCTGGGGGTGAGTGAGTCTAGCCCTGGCACCTGGTGTTTGGCACCATGAAGAAATGGCTTGCTGTGCTCCAGTAGCTGCTTCACAGGCTGCTCCAACAGGATGGGAGAAGTCTGTGCAGAAGGTACCACAGAAACAAAGATTTTAGTATTGACCTTTCTGCTCTGCAGTGCCAGGGCAGAGCTGGCACCTTTACAGGTGTTCACAGTGAGAATCACAGAATCATAGAATTTAGGGGTTGGAATGAACCTTACTGATCATATGAGGATGAAAGTGACATGGCTGTGACTAAATCCCTGTTAGAGCTTGGTCCAGCTGTGGCTCTTGGGAGACCAGCTGCTGTCTCAGTCCTCCCAGCAAAACTCTGCCCATGTGTGAGAGCCAATGAAACAGGTCTCCCCTTGAACAGAGTCCCCCACTTGGGGACATTGAGGTCTGGATGGAGCCCAGGAAGGTGGTTGGCCATTGTAACAGTATTTCAAGATTTCTGAGTGGCCTTTAATTAGTCAGCAACTTACACAAGTATATCCCCAAATGGGGAAATGTAAGTTTACTTTGTGAGATTGTCAGTTGAATTTAAATTAGTACATAAGGCATGCAGTGGTAGAAAGGGATTCCATATATAGACTGACTGCTGGTAGTCACACTTGCCATAGGTACCAAAAGGAAGTGTGGACTGAGTGTCAATACATGGTTAGCTTTCCATGGCAACCAGCATACGTATTTGGAAATCAAATAGTGTGCACTTCAGGTGTTGTAATAAGCACACTGAGAGCCCTTTCTGGCTCACCAAACTCGAAGTTGAAAACGTGTTCTCCATGCCGTGGTCCTGCCTTTGGAAGTAATCAAGCTTCTAATTAATTCTGTAGAATATCTAAAAACTGAATAAACTGATCTCAAAAAATGATCAAAAAATAAGTTATTGGTTAAAATGAAAGGACAATGCTTCTGGTTTTGCTTGCTTGGTTGTTTTTTTGGTTTTTTTTGCATAAGTGTTGAATAATAGCATAGAAATATTTACTTTTCATGCTTGTATTTTGCTGTACCTTCAGAAGTTTTAACATTCAGACTTTAAATGTCCATGGTTACAAAACCTGTATCTGTACTTGAGACTGATTAGCATTTATACTCTGCAGCCGATTATGAGAAAACTCAGCTGTAGCTTAAAGTTCCATGAGGGTCATGATGACCACTTTCTCAGCTTGATAATGTATGAATAACCTTCTTAGACTAATACTAATTAACTTTGTACAGTTTCTGCTGTAAATTATTTTCTGAGCCACTTAGGATTTCTCTCAGCCAATTGCATACGTGGCAAAAGGTTAATTGTTTGTGAAAGACAAAGAAAAGGGCACCTCTGTGACTCTCAGTAGAAATTAAGAAAATAATGAAGTCTTTCTATGGGAATTCATCTACTTCACATGTAATGTACTGACTGCAAATCTTGTATGATATTCAAATATATGTTTTCAAGAGCAGTGTTTTGTCAGAGTGCACATTTATATAAAATAATGGCATAGATTTCTGCTTTGTTCAGAAGCCTGGCTAGCAGCAGATGTGATCATTTAATTTTGTAAGTTTTGAGAGGAAATATATGATGGAAACATACAAAATGCACGTATTTCTTATGCTGATCAAGGCATGCTGTGTTGTTCAAATTAGCCTGCAGAGTGCAGGAAATTACAGAATCACAGAATCAGTTATGTTGGAAGTGACCACAATGGGTCATCAATGGGTCATCTGGTCCAACCTCCCTACTCCAGCAGGGCCATCCTAGAGCACATGGCTCAGGATTGTGTCCAGACAGTTCTTGAGTACCTTCAGTGAGGGAGAATCCACAACCTCTCTGAGCAATCTGTTTGGTGCTCAGTGACTGTACAGGAAAGAAATTCTTCCTTGTGCTGAGGTGGAACTTCCTGGGCATCAGTTTCAGCCCATTACATCTTGTTTTATTGGTTTTCACAAGTGAGAAGAGTTTGGATCCATCATCTTGGCACTTCCCATTCATGTACTTGAATACATCAGTGAGGTCCCTCTCAGTTGTCTCTTCTCAAGACTGAACAGCCCCAACTCCCTCAGCCTTTCCTTATCACTGAGGTGCTCCAGTCCCTTCAGCATCTTTGTTGCCCTTTGCTGGACCTGTTCTAGGAGCTCCATGTCCCTCTTGTCCTGAGGAGCCCAGAACTGGACACAGTACTCCAGGTGTGGCCTCACCAGGGCTGAGCAGAGGGTCAGGATCACCTCCCTGACCTGCTGGCAATGCTCTTCCCAATGCATCCCCTGATTCCACTGGACTTCTTAGCCATGAAGTCACACTGTTGATTCAGCCTGTTGTCCACTAGGACCCCCAGGTCCTTCTCTGCAGAGCTGCTCTGCAGCAGGTCAGTGCCCAACCTGTCCTGGTGCTTGGGGATATTCCTCCCCAGACAGTACCTATGTACATAACAGCTAATAGCTACCACTATTAGACAAATAGGGATTGCATAATTAATTGTGGCATTAAATATTTTTGTGGCATATAATTACCAGAAGAGATGTGAGTTGCTTATTGCACCCAACAAATGACAGAAGGAACTGCATGTGATGACACACAATGATGTCATTTTTTTAGACCTGACCCAGATCTGATTTGTAATGCAGACATCATTTATTTTTTTTAAGACATGAGTAATATATCGCCTCTTTTGATTCCTTCTGATTTCCCTTATGAAGAAATTCTTTTACAGAGGTGTTAGGTGAAGAATTTTGAAAATAAAATTTCAAAAATTGCAAAAATTGTGTAAAAAAGCTCTTTAAATTAAAGAGATAATTGTGATCTTGCAAAAAGTTATTTCTTCATCCTTCACCCAAGTTACTTTTCTTCTGCTCAAGGAACTGTTGTTTCCTTCTCCTTCATGCTACTGTTCAGGCATCTACAGTTAATTGCATAAACAGAGCTGAGACCAGTGTGTTTTGATGAGTCTTATATAAGTAAAGAGTTCACATGTGAGGAAATAAGACAGGTTTTTGCAATCCAGAATTATAGAATATTGTGGGGGTTTGTTACTTTTGTGTGCTTACACATACTGTGCTGTAAAAGTAATTAACATTGAAAACTGCAAAACATAATAAAGAGTAGGAAAAATATTTTTGAAAATAGATGGGGTAAAGAAATAAAATTAAAAAACCAGAAAATTAGCATGTGGGAAACATGATGGTGGGAGTAAAGTAGAAGTAAAGTACTGCCTTTGTTTTTGGTGCTAAAAGTTATGCTGATGATTTCATTTTGCATAGCTGAAATTAATAGGTAGGCTAAAGCCTGGGCCTTGAGTGGCTTTTAAGGTGCATTGTATATTTTGCTTGTACAACTTATCACTACTTTGCTCTCTTGGTCATCAGTGTATAATCATGTCTTGGGTGAAATGTCAACTTCAATGAATTCAATGTGTGTTTTCCCATTGCATTAAAGATGATACAACCATAGAATGTTAAAGGGCTGGAATGGACATTAGAGTTCATCTAGTCCCAGCCTCCTGCCCTGGGCAGGGCCACCTCCCACCAGAACAGGTTGCTCAAGGTTTTAGCCATCGTGGCTTGGAACACCACCAGAGTTTAGCCATCCACTACCTCCCTAGGCAGCCAGACTTCAAGTTTCTCTGTATTTACTTCTTTACTAATGCTGATCAATCATAAGAAGGAAACAGTTTATAATGGAAAACTCTTCTTGCTTTCTTCATAATTACTATTTACAGCTGTTGCAGGTTCTCTAAATTGGCAGCCATTAAATTTCCTTGTAGGACAGACCAGGAGTTCCTCTCCTTACCAACAGCAGTAGAATCAGCAACACCAATGACCAGCAGAACTTCCTTTGCCTCTAAACTTTCTTAATAAGTGAGTAATATTTGAGTAGGTGTTATTAGCACTGGTGTGCAGATAAAGAAAATTAAGTATAGAGCAATGTATTCTATTTTTAAAACAAATTTTTTCAAGCAGAACTTTTAAACAGTTCTCCTATGGCTGGAAAGGAAAAATGAATCAATGATATATTAGTGGCAACATAGAGGAGTTGCAAAACAAATTATTTTTGCTGAAAATTTGACATGGAGTGAGGTCATACTAGTTTGAACAGACAAAGGTAATATTTTCTGCATAAAGTTTCATTTGAAAAACTGATTTAAAATTATTTTGGAGAATCAAATTGAGAGAATGTTTAGGCTATAGTACAGGCTGTGACTTTCTGGCTGTAATCTTTACAAGGTTACCAAATACAAGGACTAGTCTGAAAGAACTTTAACACCTTTAGGTTACTGATAATTTTTTTTCTTTATGAAGCTCAATAAATGAAAGTTTGTGTATTTGAGGTTTTGAAACATATTTCTGACCATATGGGAAAGCATAATCTTTGTAGGAGAGCTAAATATCATCACTGAACATTTAGAGCTAACAGAAGAAACTAGGAAATAGTCCCTTCTCATGGAAATTATACTTGCCAAGTCCCTGCAGATGAAGGTTGGAGTCTTTTGCAGTTGGGATCTGTTGAGTCATGCTGTAGAGAAGAGTCGTTAAAGAGTTGGCTTTGCTGCCATATAAATTGAAAGGAAATGAAATAGTTGTTACGGTGAATAGTTATGATTGCAGTACAATTTTTTTGTAGTTAAAGTTGTATGCAGGAGACAAATAACAAAATAGATGGTGACTTGTATTTACACTTGAGACTGGCTTCAGATTTTCCCACAGCCTTGGGTTGAAGCATTCAGGTTACACAAAGACAATGAATTTGGCAAACTGACAATACTTGGCCTTTTTTTGGCAAATGGTTCGAGTCATGCAATTGTTTTCCTGTCTTCTGCAGACAGGTCTGACTGAAGCAGCAGTATATTGGCTCATATAGCACTGCTTGAAATTTGCTGTGTGAAAAATACTAAGCTTCAGAGTAGAATACAATCTCTGTGATGAGTATTTTGATTTTTGGCATGCAAATAGACACAGTTTGGCACTGTCTGTAACTGAAATAAAAGAAAAAGGTTCACATAAACACTCAGAAGAAAAAAGGCCTATAGAAATCTGCAAACCTGGGTCCATGGCAACTTCTATTGTGAAGATAATTTCAGCAGAAATCAGGGAATGATTAAAAAAACCTAACAAATTACAGTATTCAGCTGTTACTAGTGTAAAGGATTGCACAAATACGTTATTGACAACACCTGTTGGCGTTTTAAATTTATTTTTCTTGCTGACAAACTGCTGACATAATAAGGTTTTCAGCACTTTGCTTCATATTTAGTTCACAATAGTCAAAATAGGTCAGAGAAATTAATCTAAAAGATCTGTTTTCCAGATCTGGCTGGAGTTGTTAGGATGCTTGGAGAGGGTGATTTTTCTGCATCTACTTTAAAAGCTTTTTTGTTCTGGATTTTTCATAATTATGAAACCATTGTGGCTTTTTTCAAAGAAAAAATTTATACTTGGAGAAATCTTTATAGGTGTGCAGTCTTGAAGCTTTTCATTGTCTGTATTTTCACAGGTTTATTTCCCTTGTATGGTCCCTGTTTAAGGGCAATTATAATGCTAATGAGCCATACATTGTAATACTTCTATAACAAAGAATAATAGCTATTTATTATCATGACAATATAAAACTATTAGTCAAGAAATACATTTTTAAAGAATATGTAAATGCAGATTGAATAAAACATCCATTAAAATGTCATAAAGAACAAATAGGACACAAGAACAACATTCTTGATTGCATTTGATTTAGCTGCTTTCAATAAAATTTGTATTTTAGACATACTAACTATAACTAAAACTATTTTAAATTAGATGTTTCAAAATTTGGTGTATTTTGCTTTTTCAGATGTGTGGTTGTTAGGAACACTGCTTTTTTATTTTTTTAAGACTATTTAACACAAAGAAAGTGATTTTGTAAAAACACACCTTCATCAAGCCCCATTTCAGCTTAGCTTTTGCAACTTAAAAAATACAGAGGCTCTGTTTTCCTCTGTTCCTCAGGTTAAGACTCTAGAAATGTTTACAGAATATTGCTGTTTTAGGGGCTGATGTCACTCTACCAGAGGTAATATGAAAATTCTTTTGATTTTAGGATATATTTCTCTTTATTCTCAGCAAAATTCTTTCTTCCATCTGCATTTTGCTCAACAAACAAAAGGTAGGATGTTTAGGTTTTCAGCTTAATGAATGAGTTTACAATTATTTGTTATATATGAGTACAGCTTGGCCACATAGTAGTGCATTATGTTCTTATGAAGACCAGGAATCTTATGCCAGTCTGGTGGGTTGAAGGCTTACAAACAACAGTGATTGTAAGTGATTTATATTTGTGTGGCAATGATAGTTGTATTCATGCTTGAAAAGATATACACAACATGAGAGGCCACTGTTATTAATGCTATACTGTTCTGTGTCAGAACAGAATAAAGGGAAAGAAAAGGAATATTATCTGGATTTACCTGTGTATTGAGACAAACATGTTCAGTATACCACTGAGTGCTTCCCACAGAGCTGACACAAAAAGGTTCTCAGCAAGGTGTGGCCTAGGACATGAGTTGAAAGCATGTGGTAATAGTGATAGACTGCAACTATTTGGCGAAGGAGTAATTCCCTTGGAAGCTTCCAGTCATAACAGAGTTGTGATCACTTCAGATGAATAAGGAGATGAACTTTCCAATCATAGCTCTGAATGAATTTTGTTCAGTGCCTCTTCCATGTAGGGGAAGCTCATCATCAGGTCACTCAGACACTCCCATCAGTTGCCTAACATGTTCTTCTATCTTGTAGTAATCTGTTGGAAGAGGTTGCCCAGGGAGGTGACGGAGTCCCCATCCCTGGAAGTGTTTAAGAGGCATCTGGATGTGGTGCTGGAAGATATGGGTTAGGGTTTAGGAGTTACAACAGCAGTGGCAAGTTGATGGTTGGACTTGATAATCTTAGAGCTCTCCTTCAACCTTGATGATTCTATGATTCTAATAAAAAAACATATTTGAGGAAATAGCTCTGTATTCAACAAAGGTTTCAACATAGTTTTATAGGCTAATGGATCAATTTCTTTAGTTACTATAATTGTGGTGTTGGAATTAAAATTAGAATTCTATTAGAATTAAAATTGAGCATTAGAACACTATATTGGGAGGAATTATAAGGTTGGTTTATCAGTTTGAAGAAAATTAGTAGGCAAGTTTTGCACAAAACATTCATTTAAGTGATTGAGTTTGTTAACTTTGGAAACCATTCAAATATTTTCTCAGAAATGTTGTAGTCCAAGTGTCTTTCATGTTTGAAAGTGAAGTTGGATTTTCCAGAGGCTGCATGAATTAGTGACTATGTGCACTGTTACAACTTGAATGTCCTGTTATTAATAAAAGGTACTATTTTATAGAGGAAGAGAAATGGATTGTTGCTGTAAAGAGAACATTTAATATGACGTGCACACTCTATTTTTCCTTTCAAGACCAGCTAGGAGAGACTTGTGATTCCTGGAGGTTGTATGACATGATTTATGCACACATGCTTCTGAACTACTTGGGCAGTAATAAATATTATAATGTGTTTCTGTGCCTTTCAGTATTTAACCCTAATGTTTGATTCATAAACAGAAACTTTGTTCCAAAAGTAAAAGTCGTCCCCCCCCCCAAATGGTATCAGCAGTTACTCTAGATATTTGGAAATACTTTATGTGAAGAGTAGTTTAAAATAGTCTGTTTTGAGGTTAGATGTTATGGTTAGAAATAGATTGGTTTGTGGTACAGTGAAGGATATTCACCCTTTAATTAGACCTATTTTATTGTATGAAATTTGCAGATGTAAAATCCACATTGTTCAAGACTTCTAAAGATTAAGCCTTCTCACTAGAAATGGCAAATATAATGGCAGAAATCACTTGTGCTTGGACAGATGTGTCTGAGTTTACTTACTGTTTGTAACTTTAGTATTCTTCCTGTAATCCCAGAGGTGGCCTAGTGTTACTGACTTTATTAGTTTCAAAACAGTGCAGTTTGCTACTGAACATGCTGAGAAAATCACAGCTTTGGTAATGTAAGCTGGAAAGACAAATGCTGCAATTTTTAGTAACACATTTATGGTTTGTATGTGGCTTGAGATATTCACACGTTACAGTTTTTATATTGCTTCATATGTGCCTCTGACATATTTTTGTTAGTATTCCATATTTTAATCCTAACACAAGCAGGAGAATACTAAATGGTCATGGTTGTGTGCCTGTACATACAACAACATAGTTACTTATTTTATATTCTACATAGCTACTTATTTTATATTCTGCATATCATTGAACACTCTGTACATATATTGTATATCATTCTGCACCACAGTATATTAAATTGCATGCAAAATATTAATCTTGACTATTTTCTTTACAATCCCATGGCTCTTCTACAAAAAGTTCAAACAGTAAGGCAATGTAAGTGTTAAAATACTTCACTGTCTCACAACAGCTTCATATAAAATGGATCAGGACAGATTTGAATTTTGAGCCATATTTGAGCATCTTAACAGCTTGGATATCTCTTGCTTTCATAAGGTTTTATTTCTAATGGCAGAAATCAGCTGTCGTCTAATTTTAGGCTATGCTCAAAATAAAGCTGAATGCTAGATTCTTGGTTCTGACTTGTACAGAACAAACAATAACAGCAAGCTTTGATCTGCAGTATCAAATTCTTACATGCCTCTATCTTTATGATCTCTGCAATACACAATGCATTTCTCTGACTTACACTTCTTTTATAATTTATCTGTGTCTACAGATTGCTATGAAGAAATCAAGCTCTGGCATATGCTTTAGGGTCTCTGCTACTTTGATGTGTCAGGGAAAATACCTATTGCAAGAATAGGCTAGTAGTCGATTGGTCACAATTAGAGAGACTCTAACACAAATAGTTTCTCTAACATATCTACAGGAGAAAGTCTGTAGTACTAAATAGGCATGAGAAATAAAAAAAAAAAAAAACAGGGATAAAAGACTCTTTGTACCTGGGTAAAGAGGCTGAGGGGAAAATAAAGAGTTAGCCAAATCCCATCTCTTTCTGGACGGCCAAAGGCAGGAAAAAAAGGCTTTGAAACAGTTTTCAAACAGTTTTCTCCTCAGTACAGTTTGCATCTTTGCTGCTTCATCACCAGTTACCATTACTACCATCATTTATAATTTGTTTTTTTTTAACTAATGAAGTAGGCAGTTGATAGTGTAAGTCTGTAAAGTATATATTTGACTCCTTGAACTGCTTTTAAATACATATATTTATAAATCAATACACATTATATACTGTCCTATATATTTAGATGTAAGATATATTTTTATTCATGTGCTTCATGATCCCTTTTGTCTATTTTTTTCAAACGTTTTTTCCCTGTTAGGGTGTTCAAGCACTAGAATAGGTTGCCAGGGAGGTGGTGGAGTCACCATACCTGGAAGTGTTTGAGAGGTGTCTCAATCTGGCACTGGAGGATATGGTTTAGGGGTTGGGGGTTACAGCAGTGACAGGTTAATGGTTGGACTTGATGATCTTAGAGGTCTCCAGCCTTGATGGTTCTGTGATCTGGATCATTCACCTAGAGCAGTTGTTACAGTGAAATCCACTATGGATGGAAAAGCTTATGCTTACATAGGGCTAAAATTTAATTGTGTCTTTTAAATGGGCATTCCTTCCTGCCTCTGAAACAATAGCACAATGAGGGTTAGGTTTTGTTCTGGTGTTTTGGTGGGTTTTTTACAAATTATGGAATCTTAGAATCATCCGGGTTGGAAGAGACCTCAAAGATCGAGTCCAACCCTACCGTGGTCACTAGACCATGGCATTAAGTGCCACATCCAGTCTCATCTTGAAAACCTCCAGGGATGGTGAATCCACCACCTCCCTGGGCAGCCCATTCCAATGCCTGATAACTCTGTAAAAACTTTCTTCCTAATATATAACTTAAACCTCCCCTGGCAGAGCTTGAGTCTGTGCCCTCTTGTCGTATTGCTGGTTGCCTGGGAGAAGAGACCAACCCCCACCTGACTCCAACCTCCTTTCACATAGTTGCCAGTTTTGATTAATAATACATTCACTGACAATGTAAAATGTTATTCATAAACATTCTCTTTTTTTTTCCACATAAAAGCAAAAAATGTACACAGACCATTGAAGAAATATTCAGTTCACCCAAGCTAGGATCAGAATCTACTGGTGTGTCGCATTGTTTAACAAAGAATTCAGGAACAGGAGCAATTGGGAAATTTTACTTTCAGCTTCAAGATATTTGAAGCAATCCTCTTTGTGCACTTTGTCTGAATCATTTTATGCTGGAGAGCATATTTCCCCTGTATAAAAGTAGAAACTGCTTATCTCAGTGGTGAACAAAGTCTGTGCCTCAAATACAAATGAGTAAGTAAACTGACTTCTGAAGAATGCTTCCCTGTGCTTGTAGTGAAGCTGAGCTCTTGGAGGAATACTGTCACTCACTCATGGCTTCTGAAGAGTGGTGTTCTATAACCATTTTCCACCCTTAATTTACAGTGCAGATGGTACAAGTATTTATTCTAAACAGAATGTATTGTTAGAGTAGTCTAGACAGGCTATGATCAAGAGAACATAAATGGGAACAATTTGGATTTGAAAACTTTTTATCTGATTACAGGGATAATGACTTGAAAATCAACCTGGCAATTTTGCATGATTAGAAAAGTGATGTTCATGTTGATTTCTCATGGTGTTTCCAAATAGAAACAGAATTCTGCCACTTATTACATATCATTTATCTCATAGATGACTCTGCATCTCAGTTTCAATCAACAGTTCCAGCTACTGCATGCATGGCATTGTTCTGTTGTTTTGACAGGCAAAGACACATCAAAATCATGTTTTTTCCACACCACCGAGTCTATATGAAGAGCTTAGGAAAATGAAACCAGAGAACAATATTTCTGGTTTTTAGATTTCATCAAGTCTGACATTTATGCAAAAATAAACTCCTTAGAAAGGTCCTTCATATTGAAATAAACATTCATATTCATTTGACCCAATTGAATGACTCTCTAATTTGAAATCTTTCCTTTCCAAATTGTGCAAGTGCATTTAAGGTTATAGGGCTGCTTCTGGCCCTAGACACTGTTTTACTGAAAGGAAATAGGTTGAGACAGTGCAGCTGATCTATTTTTATATCTTTGGGTGACTTTCTTACAAAGTACTATTATGACATCTGCATGATTCCCGAAGTCGAATGTTCTATGATAAGTTTAGTGTGTTGTTATAAATACAAATGTTCCTCATTTTTTTGCTTCATTCTACAGCTTCTGTTTATAAGCCACTTTATGCTGTTCTCAACACATTTGATTAAAACATTATACTGTAGAGTAGGTGAGCTTTATGGGCATCTAGGTCTGTTTGTGAGTGAATTTTAGTCAAAGACTTTTCTCTATAATGCATTTTCCATCATGGTCTGAAGATGCTATGTCGGTACGGTCTTTTCCCCTGTTTCATAAGCTATGTATTCAGATAAATTTCACTGAACTTATGTTCTCCATTGAAAATAAGAATTAAACCACAAGTGATGATCAGCATTTAATGATGAAGCTGACTCAAGTTACAGACATGTTGACTCTCACATTTATTCCTTTCCACTCAAGTTTTAACTTGGGCTTCAGTCAGTATCCACCTGCATATTCACCCGCAGGGCAGCAATTGCTGAAATTATTTCACTTGAGATGTTTTAACATCTCAGTAGAGGCAGGACACCAGCAGAACCTTTCAAAAGTTTGTACTTGGACCAGTGCTCTTCAAATGTGTTCACATATTGCTTTATGAAAAGGTGTGAACAATGAGGTGAAAAGGTTTTGATGGCTTTATTGGCTTACTGATTATCAATGGTATTAAAAAAAGGTGAACTATTAAGCAATTTCATAAGAATATACAAGACATAAGACTGCAGAGTAAAATACAGTAAAAACCCAGATAAATGCAAAATCATAGAATGATAGAATCCTAGATTGTTGAGGAGTTGGAATGGACATTAGATATCATCTAGTACCAATCCCCTGCCCTGGGCAGGGACACCTCCCACCAGAACAGGTTGCTCAAGGCTTCATCCAACCTGGCTTTGAACACTGCCAGGGTTGGGGCACCCCCTACCTCCCTGGACAACTTGTGCCAGTGTCTCACCACCCTCACAGGGAAAATCTTCTTCCTGATAGCTCATCTAAGTTTCTCTTCTTTCAATTTGTATCGGTCATGAAAGAAAATGAAAAGTCCTAATATCACCTTCAAAATAATGGACTCTGAGCTGGCCATCACTACATAGGAGTGAGAACTGGGAATTATGGTGGGTCTGTGAACATGTCTGGCAGATATGGACCAAAATGTGTTATGAATTAAATGTAGAGAAGTAAGGAACAAAGCAAAGAACATAGAAGTGCTAGACTCAACAACTGTATTTTATCTCAGTAACGGTGGGACTGTTCTGTTCCTATTTCAAAACCATGTAGTAGGCCTGGAAAAGGTTCTGAGAGAGACCAGCAGGATCACCAAAATGATGGAATAGCTTCCATAATAGCAAATAATAGGATCATAGAATGTTAAGGATTTGGAATGAACTTTATAGATAATCCAGTCCCAACCACCCCTGCCATGGGCAGAGGCTCCTTCCCACTAGACCAGACTGCTCAAGGTTTCATCCAGCCTGGCTTTGAACACTGCCAGGGTAGGGACTGTAACATTAGAGAATTTAGAGAAGGGTACACTTAGAAATTCAGAATCAAGAAATCCTCTACTCTCTCTCCCTTACACTTTGATTGTTCTCCACATTATAAAGTGAAGGTATTTCCTATGGTGTCAATCAGTATTACCACAAGAGGTTATCAGAGTTTCCTCTGGAATGCTATTTTGCTCACTATTGGGTTTCATTGTCAGATGTGCACAACATTCAAGTGTTTGAAGAAGGGTCTAATTCATTCCTGCCCTAATGTTGTTAAGACTGTATACTTAATTGTTTTACTTTCATTCCCTGTTTCTGCTACTTGGATTTTTCTTCATTGTGTTACTTTGCTGTTAGAAATGAAAGAAAAAATAATCTCATAGAAGAGAGCCTGGGGCTGCTGGAGTTGGCAGCCACTCGAAACACTGCTCAAGAGTTGTAGAATTGAAGGATGTTGAATCAGTGCACAAAACCCCATAAATTAGGAGAAAAAGTGGGTTCAGGCAAATAGCATTTATCAAATACAGATGGAGGTGAATTCAAGGGAATACAAACAACAAATTGACTCATTCAAATTATTTTTTACCTCTGAAGTTTCCCTGGTACTGAATCCTCCTGCTTCTGCATTCCTTGTGCACATATATTCATTGATTACCAGTATGTAACACTGCCCATTTTGGCCACTGCCTAAACTTATCTTTTAAATGAATCAATAACTCATGTCCTTCTCATGTTTCAGTTATGTTCATGTTCAAAGCTTTTGACTCTCATCTTCTTAATCTTGCTCTCCTGATAGAAGGGAAGTGTTCAGTTTGTGTGTGTATGTGTGTAAATATATGATGTTCCAGCAGCTGCCTAAACGTTGTTGTTTGTTTTCCACTTAGGGTAATTTGGTCTACAATCTTGTCATAATGCCATAGAAGCCAGAACTCCTTCAATAATTTAGTGTAGTATAGCACAAACCCATTTGTTTTTATCCACTTATTCTTGTTTTAAGTCTCATATTTTGAACTAATCAATTTCTGTATTTTGAAAACTAAATTGTTCCATGCCCATGGTTGAAAGAAAGCATTAATTGTAGGAATGATATTGGATCTGAATTACACATGTCACCAATAATGAGGCTGCCATTTTAGCATTGTCTCTTAACTCCAGTAATTCAAAATCCATTTGATTTCCTAGATACTGACAAAGGACTGTAGACAATAGATGACATATATAGTAATGGAAAAAAATTTATCACTAAAATTAAGTTGTAAAGCACACGGTTGGTTTTTAGATAGCGCTGACAGTCTTTGGGAAATTATAATTACAGCCTTATTAGTCATTCACATCATTTAATACAGCTCCTTTGTCTAATCATAGTTCACCAAGTACAACAAAGATGGTGAAGGGTCTGGAGTATGACTCTCTATGACTACCTGAAAGGAGGTTGTAATGAGGTGGGAATCGGTCTCTTATCCCAAGTAACCAGTGATAAGATAAGAGCAAATGACCTCAGGTTGTGCCAGGGGAGGCTGAGATCAGATATTAGGAGAATTCCTTCAGCGAAAGGTTTATCAAGCATTGGAACAGGCTGCCCAGGGAAGAGGTTGAGTCACCATCCCTGGAGGGGATTATATTTTAAAGATATGTAGATGTGGCACTTGGGGACATGGTTTATATTTTATGGTTTATATATGTATATTTGGAGCTAGCTAGCATGATTTTGGACTCATGACCCTCTTGCTTAGAACTGTTGGCATGAAGGTATCAACCCTGGTTTCAACACAGAAAGTTACTATATCTTTTCCATCAAACTAAAATAGAATGCTGATCCTCTGCCTACTGTCAATGAGAATGATCACATCTAGAATGTGTCAAAAGCTTGCTTTTCATTGGGAAAAAGAGTAAACCGGAAAGGAGGTGACCGGCATTCTGCCATGACTGCAAATATAAACTTTGAAAAGGTATGATGTCAAGTTACAGTTCTTGTACCATGAAGTGTTTTTTTCCCCACTAGTTCTGATAAAGGGCTGTGTGGATTGATGTTAGGAGTGGTGAGGGTTAAAGCTTAGTGTTAGACCTAAGAAATCAGAAAAACAGTTTGAATTGTATTTTATCACTACAGAGATTTTGCCTAGTTAAAAATATTTCCAGCAGAATCATTTGAGGACAAAAAGAATCCACTGCTCACTGTCTGACAGACTCTGATCAAAGAAATTGAAAGCTGGTTGTGATCCCTTGGTAGTCCAGAATGGAGAACTTAACACTCATAGTAATATCTCTCAGTTCAACTTTTCTTGTGGCAAATATGAGAAGTCTTTTGAGTTTGCTAAGAAATTGCTTTATAGTTTTTCAACCATTGCAAACTGAAGAAAATAAACTACAAGCCCCACCCTGGTCATGGAGAGTGTACTTAGCTTGTAGGACCTATCTGTCTAGCCACTTAGAAAATGTTGTTAGAATGATTTCAGTATGCAGGTGAAAGACCATTTCTCTGTTTCATATCCTTGCTAATCCTTATGCAAAGGCAAATTAAAAGCAACTTGTATGATTATGATATTAGTATGTGTTTCAAGATTTTCTTAGAACTTTGTACATACTTGTTGTCAATTCCAGTCTTTAAGTTTTGTATATTCACTCTGAACAATACATTCTTATTTTCATGGCTACTTATCATTGATTGAAAGCAAGTTCCCTATTGCATAAGATGTCAGTCTCTTATGTCTATATGGAAATGTCTGTTTGGCTGTTAGGCTGGTGTTTTTTATTAATCATTCTTTATTTTGTTCCATCAACTCCTTTCTAAAAGTCTTTGAATGTTGGCTAAGGATATGGAACAACTTGTTAGTACCTTTAAATTAGCTATACAGGACTCTGCCTCTCTATTGAAAAATCAGATGATGAGTGGTACAAACTGGAAATAACTAAAAAGCCTTCCTAGGTTTAAATTCACAAGATTATTTCAATAGGAAAAATTCAGTCTCTTTTTCCTTGAAACTTTTTACATCTTGAAAATAATTACATAGCTTTATGCTGTCTGTGTTGAATTGAGACTGAAGTGAAAAGCTGTGTATTTTTTCCGTCTTCTGAAAAATGATAATTTTACTGTTGTTAGAATCAATCTTCTTTCAAAGATATAATGGCATGTTTTTGTCTGATCTATCCTTAAAACATTAAATCTTTTATATGAATTGGTTGACAATTTTTGAAGGATAACCTTTTCAACATCATAAAATAAATGGAAGTAGTGAAGGATTTAGATTCAAAATGCTTTACCAGTGCACTAATAATTTGATGAGCACTGCTATCATTTTTCTAAAATGGCATTAGATTAAATCTTATTCATCCAGCAAATTCTTTTGAAGAGTCTCACCTTTAGAAGTTGATGACACAAACCAGCTTGAAAATGTGATTGTGGTATTTGAAATGCCCTGGTGCTGGAGTCAATTATTTATGATGCATGAAGTATATTTTGTATGTTTCTCTGCAAGATTCGTTACCTTAGTATTATTATTTTAAAACTAAACTTACAAGGACATACATAGTTCCCTCTCCATAGTAAGATCTTGTCTCTGGTAACTTAGCACATTTTTCTCCAGGCATTCATGTCAGCAGCACACAGCCATGATGTGAAAGGAAATTGCTTCCAATGCTTCTAAAATTGCTTGCTTGGCTTGAATTAATCTTAATCGAATTTCTGTCTGAGATGTTTAAAAACTTACAGAATCTCATCCTTTGAGCACAGCTTTGCTAATTTGATTCTACATTCCAAAGTGACGAGAAATTTTGAGACCTGCAGGGCTGCTGTTGTTGATAATGTTTCTATGTGGGTGGTGTGAACCACACTGTTCATTAATGTGACATACCTTTACAATGAACGTCCTCAAATAATAGCTGGGAAAACAATGAACTTGCATCCCTATTAAACTATGTTGCTCCCTTGTCTAAAGCACCAAATGCACATTCAGCCTTGAGAACGAAAAACTAAGAAATATAGTGTATTTCTTTTCACTTATTTAAATTGGGAAGAAAACCACATTACTAACCTCATAAATGTGATTATTTTTTTACGTTAAGATAAACCAAACCCTAGAATATTCATGCAATCACAGCATCACAAAGGTTAGAGGAGACATCTAAGATCATCAAGTCCAACTATTAACCTGTTGCTGCTGTAACCCCTAAACCATATCCTCCAGCATCAGATCCAGATACCCCTTAAATACTTTCAGGGATGGTGACTCCACCACCACTGTGGGCAATATTCCAGTGCCTAAACACCCTAACAGGGAAAACTTTTTTCCTGTCATCTAATCTGAATCTCCCCTGTCTCAGTTTATGACCATTACCAGTGGTCTATTACTACAATAGAGAAAAAACAGAAAGGGCAAAGATGTAGCCTAAACCTCCCAAAGATCACTTGCCTGCATCATTAGAGTAGGTCTACAGTAGAGTAATTCTAGAGTTTCTAGTTCCACTGACCACAGTGTGACTGCTACCTTTAAACTAAATTGTAAAATAGAAAAGATCAGTCAGATGATCACATTGTCTGCAAATAGGATGTTAATTTCTTGTTTTCAGATTGTTCTGAATGCCACAATGTGGTCAATGGCTCCAAAAACAGAGTGTGAAACAAATCGACTCTTAGAATCATTGCTTCGGTGCTGGTTGCCTTTTGCTCAATGTACTGTGGGTTACAGGCTGGTCTAGTCTCTTCTCTGAAGGAAGCTGAGTACCATTTTTAGAACTGTCTTCTTGTGATGCATGTAGTAGCACTTTGATCTAAGCAACTGAGTCCATTCAGGAACAGGAGGTGAAAGACTCCTCTTTGCAAAATTCTTAGCTGTCAGCCAGCTGGAGCTATTTGGTGCTTTGGCTGTGTGTGCTCCTCAAACAGCACCTATTGCTTCCTCCTTCAAGGCAATGGTGTCAGGCCAGAAAGCATCATCTGGAGGGCTGGCAGGACACTTCCACTTCAGCTGCAATGAAATATACCTTCCATATTAATTCAGCAGTTGTTTCATTGCACTTTTGTGTGTAGGACCTCAGTCTTTTACTTATGTTGTTCACTCTGCAGCTCGTGTAGCATGGACTGGGGGTGAAAGGAGTGAATTTTGTTGCTTCTGTCTTGTCTGTGCAGGTAATTAGGAGCTGTGATGTGAGTACTTCTTCCAAGTTATTCTGAAATGCATAAATAAACATTTGCAATATTGAAAATTTGGATAGTATTGGCTGTAATTTTAAGTAGAGGAAAAATACTTTAAATTGGTTACTAGTATCTTTAAAGTTGGAGTCTTTGTAAGCAGAAATACAATCTAATATATTAAAACCCTGTTTGAATTGGATGCAGCTGAAAAGTCAGTGCAGTAAATTTCAGCCCAATTATTGGATTTCTAGTGCTTGGTATATAAATTTATAAATTAAGATGCAGGTATAAATACAAATGTACATCTATAGTACTCAAGAACATGACAAAAATCAGTCTGAGTAGTTATGAAGCATTATTCAATCAGGTTTTTCTTTCATTTGCCAAAATTGTAGAAAACTGTTTATGTGACTTGTCTGCACCTTACTAAACTTTTCCACAAAGATTTGCAGGGATGCTGTGCAGGGTTGATAACTCATTTTCCAAACAAGTGCTGTGTAACCCAGCAGCACTAGCTCACTTGTCTTTGAGAATTGCCTTTATTGCTGGCTATGATGCAGTAGCTGGTTGGACCATGACAAACAGGATTGCTTCCCCCTGTTGTCAATGAGGGCTATGAAGCTCCTTTGACAGGATAGACCTAATTTTTAAATTTTTCTAAAAAGAAGTCTGATTTTGTAATATTTTGTATTTAGCTTTAAATGCTCTGTTTAGCCATGACTCAGCACTTTCATAAATCTGCACTTTCCTCCAACTTTCCAAAAGTCCAAAGAGCTACTGCCAGTTTGTTTATAGAATGGTTTCATCCACGTGGTGTTCCCAACATCCATCCTTCCCCCCCCCATTCCTCCCTCCTTTGTTCCTTCCTTTCTCCTTCCTTCCTTCC
>NW_008692897.1:0-701 GCF_000695815.1 Acanthisitta chloris | reverse complement strand
CCCTCTTCCTTCCTGTGATCAGTTTGTTTTTCCACTCTCGGTGCTAGTGGTGAATGGAACAGGTCACAATGCTATTTCATTTTACAGTTCTTTATTCCCCCTGTAATCTAGTACTGGTACTTTAACTACCTGTATCAAAAATAGTAGGGAAGAAAACATAAAAAGCAGCTGATCAGTGCTGGCTGGAGTTTTTCAGATGTTGTAAATGGTGCTATCACCCACTGATCTAAAGCCTGCACTGATATAAATATCAAGTGGAAGCATTCCACACCTTTGGTCGAAAACAGCACAACTGGGAGGATTCCAGAAATCACACTGTGCCTCTTGGGAGACAGTACAACTATAGTGTGCTCCCTGTACTAGTTATGAGATTGTCTTTAAAATGCTGTCTATCCTCTAGATAGAGAGACCTCATTTGTTCCACAAATTACACAATTCAGGGTAAGGTATTTGTTGTAAGAGTGCATGAAGTTGCAGAAATATTCAACATATATTTTTCAGTCAGGAGAATGTTTTCATGTGCTCACTCCTTCAGCCCCTAAAGGATATTTTCATAATTGGTAGTAGTAGTAGTGAAGTCTGGTGCAACTTAGAATCATGCAAAAACTTAGGTTGGGATGGATTCTGAAGGCCATGTAGCCCCCATATCTATATATCATCTATATATCTATCTGTATATCTATATATCTATATATCTATCT
>NW_008692896.1:12480-13475 GCF_000695815.1 Acanthisitta chloris | reverse complement strand
GCAGCCCCGTTCCCTGAGGGGGAAGCTCAGCACCCCCATTGTCTGAGGGGGAAGCTGCTTCTCCTCACTCTGGTGGGCTCAGTACCACCATTGTCTGAGGGGGAAACTGAGCATCGCCATTGTCTGAGGGGGGAGCTCAGCACCCCCCATTGTCTGAGGGGGAAGCTGCTTCTCCTCACTCTGGTGGGCTCAGTACCACCATTGTCTGAGGGGGAAACTGAGCATCGCCATTGTCTGAGGGGGGAGCTCAGCACCCCCCATTGTCTGAGGGGGAAGCTGCTTCTCCTCACTCTGGTGGGCTCAGCACCCTCATTCCCTGCGAGCTCAGCACCTCACCTCCATTTGCTGGGGGGGAAAGCTGCATCTCTGCTTCTCCTCACTCTGGTGGGCTCAGCACCCTCATTCCCTGCGAGGGAAGCTCAGCACCTCCATTTGCTGGGGGGGAAAGCTGCATCTCCTCATTCTGGTGGGCTCAGCACCACCATCCTGCCCTGAATGCTCGTAGGGGACTCTCTCCTCTTGTCTCTCTCCGGTTCTGTGCCTTGCCCAGATGCAGATCTGCATCTCTCACTTTCAGGGGGTTCTGGTGCAGATGTTAGTGTTTGTGCCATTGTGTTCTCACTTTGACCTGCTCCCTGGGGGTATGAAGTGCCCCTGCTCAGCTCCAAGTGCAGCTTAATGGGGCAGGACCTGTGTCCTCTGGGCCCTTTTTGGTTTAAATGCCTGGGCCTTGGCTGGGGAGGGTTGAGGTCCTCCTAGAAGCCCTGAGTGAGGGCTGGGGAGGGTTGAGCTCCTCCTAGGAGCTCTGGTTCAGCATGAAGGCAAAGCAGGAGATATGTCCTGCAGCTCCCACCATCCCTCTAACCTTATTCTCGTGCCCAGGGCGCATGTCCCCTGTGCCCCTTGGGGTGCTCCTGCCTCCAGGACCTTAAGTGGGTAATTCCCGTGGCTCCTCTTGCCAGAAATCCATCTTTTTTCTGCTTAAAAGAGTCCCT
>NW_008692896.1:10442-12393 GCF_000695815.1 Acanthisitta chloris | reverse complement strand
CCCCCAGCCACTAGGAATGGCACTGCTGGGGCAGAGGGACAGCTGGGAATGCCAGTGAGCAGAGGGACGCTGGTGGGAGGGAGGCTGGAAGCTGCCAGCCCCTGCCCTCGGGGTAGCTCTGGGTGTGGGATTTGCTGGGACATTCCTGGATTGCCATTGTTCTGGGAAGGTGTCTCCCTAGGGCAGTGTGGTTGCTGTGTCTTCCCATGCTCTGGATGTGCCATCCCCATGTGCTGTGTGTGGAACGTGGAGTGAAACTTCAGGGCTCAAAATGGAATCCATGTTTTTCCCGGATCAATCTTGCAGCTATTGTGGCAGGAGAAATGCATCACATTGTTCCTGTTTCTCTCGGTTTTTCCCCTTTTTTTGGTTTTCCCCCTTTTTTTCCTGTATGGAGGCTCTGCCTTTCCCTGTGTGCTGAGCCTGAGGGAAGCTGAAGGATTAAGCTGTGGGAGTGTGTGTGGGACTTGGGAATTCTGGGGCTGCTGCAGAGTCGTGGTGTGGAGCCCTCATGGGCTGGGGAGGCTTCCCAAGTCCCTCAGGGAGCAGCATTTCCTCACAGGGATGGGAATGTGGTGGCTTGGTACCCCAGAATAGGGTTTGGTGTCCCCATGATGGGGTTTGGTGCTCCAGAATGAGGTTTGGTACCCCAGGATGGGGTTTGGTGCGGTGCTGTGCTCCAGGATGGAGTTTGGGATGGGGTTTGGTGCTCCAGGATGGAGTTTGGTCCTCCAGGATGAGATGGTGGCTGATCTGCTGAGCTCAACCTCTGTGAGAAGTGTGGGCCAGGGTTCCCAGGGTGTGTTAGGAGTCTGGATGTCCTCCTCCTTCTCCTGCGTCACTGAGGCTACAGCCAGCTGTGCACAGTTAAAGCTTTCCAAGGCCAGGTTGGATGGGGCATGGAGCCACCTGGACTGGTGGAAAGTGTCCCTGCCCAGGGCAGGAGTGGAACTAGATGGGCTTTAAAGTCCTTCCAACCCAATCCATTCCATGACTCGGTCACATCTCCTCTGTGCTCTGCCCCCTGTGGATGTTGGAGGCACCAAGGTCAGTGAGCCCTGCAGAGCTCCTGCCCCACATGGAAAAAGGGATCAGTTCAGGTCCATATCCATCACTAGATCTTCTTCCTCATTCCCTATGACCCTGGACCTGAGGCAGCAGCAGGACAGAGACGGCGCCTTCCTCTCTCCTCCATCCTTCCATCCCCTGCTTCCAGCATTTGTTCCGGAGGAGACAGTTGTTAATTGAGGAATCTTCTCCGCTGAGTCGTGAAGGTTCTGCTGACTCTTCCTGCACTGTGTATCACGACATGCAGGAGGTGTGGGCTTGAGTCTCCCAACCCACGAGAGATGCTGTGCCTGGAGTGACACATGGGAAATGCAGGTGGGAAATGAGGTGTGAGGCAGGATTTGCTCCCTTAGCTTTATCCGTGGTCCTTCCTGGTTTATATCCTTCATTCCCAATCAAAAAGATGGATTTGAAGTACCCTCAGATGATTCTACTCAGGGCTGGTTCAGGATGACATCCAGAGGGGCATGGACAAGCTTGGAAAGTGGCACATAGACATGTCCTGGGTTTAACAGCAAGTGCTGCTGCTGCACCTGGGTTGGGACTGCCCTGGGATCAATCCAGTCTGGGCCCTGGAAGAAGGATTTGGGTGTTGGTGGGTGAGAAGTTGGACATGGCCTAGCCCAGCCACCCCTGAGTGCTGAGCTCACCCCCCAGAGTGGGCAGCAGTGAGGGCACTGTGCCACTCTGCCCTGCTTGGGTGAGATCCACCTGCAGTGCTGCTCCAGCCTGGGCAGCAACACAGGAGGATGTGGAGCTGCTGGAGAGGGTGCAGAGAGGCCAAAGAGATGCTCCAAGGGCTGGACAACCTCTACCCTGGAGCCAGGCTGGGAGCGCTCACCTGGAGGAGAGAAGCTCCCGGGAGACCTCCGAGCCCCTTCCA
>NW_008692896.1:377-10253 GCF_000695815.1 Acanthisitta chloris | reverse complement strand
TTCCAGGCCAGGCTGGATGGGGCTTGGAGCAGCCTGGGCTGGTGGGAGGTGTCCCTGCCCAGGACAGGGGGTGGGACTAGATGATCTTGAAGGTCCTTCCAACCAAATCATCTGTGATTCCATGGTTACCAACACAGAAAAAGCACCTTGCTGGTGGCTGAGCTGATCACAGATATGTCAGGAGACAGGGAGCAGCCATGGGATATCAGTGTGGGGAACCACTGCTGACATATCCTTGGCTCCCATCAGGCTCCTTCTCCTGGCTGAGGCAGCAATGAAATTGTCACCGGTTCAAGTCAGTCCTCCCCAGGGACTGGACCTAGCCTTGCCTTGACTTAATCATGGTGTGCAGTGCCACATGTCCCACTGCCACCGGTGTCTGCTGCAGGGCTTGTCACTCCCACAACCTCAGATCTCATTAGCGTCGCAGAAATCATTTTCCTGACATCCAGAAGACCTAAGTCTTCCCTTTGTGCATCCTCAGAGGTTCATAGTGTGTTCAGGAGTTGGAATGGAGCTTAGAGATTATCCAGTTTCACCCCCTGCCCCGGGCAGGGACACCTCCCACCAGAGCAGGTTGCTGAAGGCTTTAGCCAACCTGGAATGAAACACTGCCAGGGTTGGGGCAGCCACAGCCTCCCTGGGCAACCTGGGCCAGTGTCTCACCACCCTCACAGGAAAAACTTCTGTCTAAGATCTAATCTCAATTTCCCTCTTGCAATTTCTCCCCATTACTCCTTGTCCTGCCCCTGTCCTAACACAGATCCCACTGCAGCTTCCCTGGAGCCCCTTCAGCTCCTGGCAGGTGCTCTGAGGTCTCCACTCAACCTTCTCTTCTCCAGGCTGAACAGTCCCAACTCTCTTAGCCTGTCCTCATAGGGAAGGTGCTCCAGTCCCTGCTCAGCTCTGTGCCCTTCTCTAGACTCCAACAGTTCCATGTCCTCCTGCTGTTGGGGACAGCAGAGCTGTGTGCAGCACTCCAGGTGGGTCTTGCAGAGCAGAGGGGGAGAATCCCCTCCCTCACCTGCTGCCACACTCCTTGGGATGCAGCCTAGGACTGGGTTGGTTTCTTGTCTTCTTCCAGGCAACACACAAGGTGTTTCTCACCTCACACCCTTCTGCCCTTGGCTCAAGCCTGAGTCAATGGACACCTAATTTATCATGTGACCTTCACGGTTCTGTGAGCTCCAGAACATGGAAAGTACTTGTTGGTCAACACTGATCCAGAGCATTGAGTTTCTCCCTGGGGAAGTCCTGAAGGATTAGGAGAGCTCCAAACATTCCATTGGTGTTCCTAAAAATAGGGAGGATGAGGTGGCAACTGCTTGGCACTCGAGTTGGCTCTTGTGGAAGGGAGATGTGGTGGAAGCTGTTGATGAAGGATCATTCAGCAGGTTAACATCTTGTCAGGCTGAGCTTGTCTTGGGGTGGTATTGAGCTGTGATTGGCTGGTGGAGAGGTAAGGTCATGCCTGAAGATTGTAAATAACATGGTAAAGAAGGGAATGTCTTTGTCTGGAGGACTTCGGTGTCTAAAGACTGTGGAGAGATGGAGGAGAGTGTTGGTGATGTTGGAGTGACCTGACATGAAGGAGATGCATACAAAGGTTATCCATGGGCTCTGTGCTCCAGCAGGGGTTGAGGCATCTCTGAAAACACATTGATTTGATGATTTTGAGTGATGATGACTCATGCAGATCTGATGAACCACAAGAGGAGGCTCAGAGGGACCTTCTGCTCTCCCCAGCTCCTGCCGGGAGGTGCAGCCAGGTGGGGTCAGGCTCTGCTCCCGGGGAACAGGGACAGCACAAGGAGAAACACCTCAGGCAGTGCTCTGCTCCAGCTGACAAGTGGGGATGGGACACAGGGTGGACTGTATGGTCTTGGAGCTCTTTTCCAACCTCAGTGATCCTGGGAGTGTGTGATTCTGTCCACCACTTAATTCATAGAATCATGGAATGGGTTGGTTGGAAGGACCTTAAAGCCCATCCAGTGCCACCCCTGCCATGGATACCTCCCACTAGCTCAGGTCCTGGGGCCACCAGTAAGTGGAGGTTGGGGCTGGAGTGACTCTGTGGAGCTCCCTGGGAGGCTCCATGAACACATGCCCAGGTATCATAGTGCCAAGTGGCAGCACTTGTGATTGGGTTGGCGTTGGTGACCTCAGGCTGTGCCAGGAGAGGTTCAGGTTGGATATTGGGACAATCCTGGGAAGGCTGTCCAACCCTGGCACAGCTGCCCAGGGCAGGAATGGAGGCACATCCCTGGGGGGATTTAACAGCCATGTGGATGTGGCATTTGGGGACATGGTCAGTGGTGGCCTTGGGAGTTCGTCCCCTCCTAGGTGCGTTCATAGCATTTGCTCTCATTTCTCCTGTAGCACTGGGAGATGGATGAGGCTTGGAGGACCTTGTGGGATCATCCATGGCTCTGGAGGTCACATGTCTGATGAGGTTTGCCCAGGGCAGTGGTGGAATCACCATCCCTGGAAGTGTTCAAGCACTGTGTAGATGTGGCACCTGGGGACATGGTTAGTGGTGGCCTTGGCAGTGCTCAGTTGGACTTCTTGGTCTCAGAGGACTTTCCCAACCTCAGTGATTCCACAATTCCACAAATGCTTTGGACATACAGCATGAGCTCTGGAACATCCATTGATGTCACACTAAGCCTTCCACACATGACCTGTCTGAACCAACACACAGAGACTTTTCTTGTACACTGCCTCAACCTCTCCCTCCCTTTGTGTGTTGCAGCTGAAACCCCAATTGAGGAGTTCACCCCAACCCCAGCATTCCCAGCACTCCAGTACCTGGAATCAGTGGATGTGGAAGGTGTCGCGTGGAGAGCAGGACTGCGCACGGGAGACTTTCTGATTGAGGTGAGCTGGACCTCAGTGGTCTCCTCTTCATCACGTTCTTGGGCTCTGGGAGGTGTGTTGGGGTGTGTGGCCTCTCCCAGTGCTGGTGGTGGCAGCTGTGTCCCAGCTGCTGCCACTCTGGAGGTCTGGGTGGTGGCACTGCATGGAGCGGCCTTGGAATTGGAGCTGCAGAGGCTGAAGTAAAGGAGTGATTTTGGAAATAACATGGATTTGTTGGTGGTTTAGGGACCCTTCTCACTCTAGGAGGAACATGGAGATGTTGCTGTGGGACTTGAAGGTCCCAGTGATGTGCAGTGTGTGTGCCAGGTGGGTTTCATATGGATAGACCAAGTCTGGATTGTGAAAGCTGGAGGAAAGGTGGTTCCAGATCTGGATGTGTGAAAGCTTGAGGAAAGGTTCCAGTGAAAATTGGTTGAAGTGTTGGACAATCTGTTTGTCACATGCCTTGGGAGTCCCAGAGAGTTGGTTTCCAGCAGTGTTGGGGCAGGAAGGGATGTGGGATAGATCCTGCCCCTTCCAAGGTAGCAGTGCTGGCAGCAGAGGTTGGGTGAGGCTGGAGTGACACTGAGGCTGTGCAGTGACCATGAGCAGATGGCACAGGTTGCCCAGTGCAGCTGTGGCTGCTCTGTCCCTGGGAGTGTTAGGTTGGATGGGGCTTGGAGCAACCTGGGCACCTGGTGGAAGGTGTCCCTGCCATGGCACTGGATGGGCTTTAGGTCCCTTCCCACCCAAACCATTGTGTGATTCCCTGATTGGGTGGGAAGAGACCTTCATGTGGCACCACCACTGTGCCAGGCAGTGGCTGAGGCATCCCAAGCTCCCTCAGGGCTCTGGGGGATCTCTCTAGCCATGGGCTGGACATGGAATGTGGAGCTGCTGGGAATGATAGGAATGCTGTGCCCAAGGCAGGAACCACCTGCAGCACCAACAATCCCAACCCTGTCATGCCCTTGGAGAGCTGTTCCTGTTCCTGCTCAACTCTACTGGAACATCCCAGAGCAGGGAAGAGCTCCAAACACACGTAGAGGTTGTGAGGAGCAGGTTGGTGCTGCAGTGGGACAGCCTCAACCCTCTTCTCTCCCTCCCAGATGGATGTTGAGCTGTGGCGTAACTGTATTCCTGCTTCCATTCCCTGTGGAGGAGCTGGAGGAGCTCCTGCCGCTGTGGCTGGTGAGAGGAGCCGCAGGAGTGCGTGGGGCCAGGAAAGGGTAGCTGGAGGTGGCTCTGGAATGAGCACAGCAGCTTTGCCGTACTGGGAGACTACGGCCCAAGGGAATATTCCCTGAGGAGAGTCAGGAGGTGTCAGGATAGAGCTCGAAGGACCATCCTGAGCCACCTATCCATGTCTGGGGTACAGAGAGGTTAGGTCTGGAGGAAGGTGTGTGGGGATTGGAGGTTTGAGACCTCATTTCTTACCTGAGATCATCTGGTGACATCATCTTCATTCTTATAGCTTTGAAGCTCTCCAAGTGCTGGAGATCAGTGCCAGAGAGGTAGGGAGGTGGGAAGCCCAGAGAGGTGTCTGCCGGTGGAGAAGAGTTTGGTGACAGGGGCAGTGTCCATGTGGGAGCTGTGAGAACAGCTCTGCAACCATAAAATGGCTCCTTCCTGCAGGGATTTGTGGCTTGGAGGTTTGAGAGATACTGGAAACCAGTGGAGATGCCTCATGGATGGTGCTGGAGCCCAGTTGATGGGACAGGAAAGATGGACCACCTGGAGAAGGCTTCTGGAGGGGGATCTGGCACACATGTGTGGGATCCCCCAGGCCTACAGCCTGGCACCATCCCAAGGTGCTCTTCCTGGGCTCCCAGGATGTGTCCATATGCCTGCAGGCACACACAGACACCTTCCCAGGGATCATCCCATGGGTCTGGGACACAGAGCAGGGGTGATCCTCACCCCAAGGTGCCAAGCTAGTACTGATGTCGTCACTAAGGTTCCTCCTGCTGTCCTTGTCCCTCTCCCCATCTTGGCCATGCTGGTTCCATCAGATCCTGTAGTCCAGCAGTAATATCTTGTGCCATCCCCAGCCTGGATGTGTCCAACTCCACTGCTTGCTGCCATCTCCTCTGAGATTCATCTCCAGCTGATCCCAGTTCCACCAGAGGCTTCCCAGCTCCCTCTGCTCCCCCACCCTGGTGGCACATGGAGCCTAGAGCTGTGGAGAGCTGTAACCTCAGTCCTGCAGTGCCACCAAGCCATGGGAGCTGCAGCTCCAGGAGCAGCCTGGGTGCAACTTGCCCTTTCCAGATGGCAGGGACAGATGGGAGACTGGGAAGGGATTCCTGGTTGGGAGTTGCTGAGGCATTGTCAGAGGGTGCCCAGAGCAGCTGTGACTGCTCCATCCCTGGGAGTGTTCTGGGTCAGGCTGGATGGGGCTGGGAGCAGCCACCAGGAGGTGTCCCTGCCCAGGGCAGAGGGTGGGATTTAAGGTTCCTTCCATTCCAAACCATTCCATGATTTTGGAGGACTGTTCACATGGCATATAAATCTGCTCTTTGTGTTGGCTAATGGAATGGTTTGGGTGGGAAGGACCCATCTAGTGCTGCCCTCTCGCCATGGGAAGCCATTCCCTGTGTCCTGTCCCTCCAGGCCTTGTCCCAAGTCCCTCTGCAGCTCTCCTGGAGCCCCTTGAGGCACTGGAAGGGGCTCTGAGGTCTCCCTGGAGCTTCTCTCCCCCAGGTGAGCACCCACAGCTCTCCCAGCCTGGCTCCAGGGCAGAGCTGCTCCAGCCCTTGGAGCATCTTGTTGGCCGCTTCTGAACTCTCTCCAGCAGCTCTTCTAGGAATTCCCTGACCTGTTGTTCCACAGTGTCCCATGTTAACCTTGTCCACTCCCCTCTGAGGTTGAGGAGGTCACTGTGTCCATGGACACAGATCCAAAGCCAAGTTAAGCCCCTTGGTCCTCTCTGCCTTCTCCAGAGCTCATGTTCCTGCTGTAGAGTCGCATTTTCCCTCAGCTTCCTTTGGGTGACACTGTGCCACCAGGAGAGCTACTTCTTCTGCCTCATGCCTGGGGTTAGCTGAGCTTTGCCCTTTCTGATGCTGCCCTGAGTGCTGGAGCTACTCTCCTGTGCCTCTCACTGCTTCTCCTCACACTCTCAGGGTCACTAAGGTTGGAAAAAGCCTTCAAGACCACCAAGTCCACCCTGGGCCCCATTACCACTTGTCAGCTAGAGCAGAGCACTGAGTGCCACATCCTGGGTTCCTTGGACACCTCCAGGGGTGGTGACTCCACCACCTCCCTGGGCAGCACATTCCAGGGCCTGACAGCCCTTTCCATGGGGAAATTCCTGCTCATGTCCAACCTGGTCCTCCCCTGGCACAGCCTGAGGTGTTTCCCTTGTGCTGTCCCTGTTCCCTGGGAGCAGAGCCTGACCCCACCTGGCTGCACCTCCTGGCAGGAGTTGCAGCGATCAGGAAGTTCTCCCAGTCTTAATTCCATGTATTTATACAACTCCATGGTTCTCAAGAAATCCCAAACCTTCTCCAGAAGGCCCCAGGATGCCCTAGAGACCATCAGCAGGAGCATCTTCACCTTCCATGGAACCCTCTGAGATGTTAATTGTATTTTCCCTCTCTAATTCCTTGATTATTCTCCAAATTAATTGATGAGTTGTTGCACCTCCATTGAGGCTTCACTTCCCTCAGTCACCTCTTTCACACCCTCAGGAACACCAGGAGAGCCCAAACCCTCTAGAATTTGATGGATCCCCACCAGTCAACCCCTCAGTGAGGCTCTTTGGAGCTGCTCTTCAAGCAGCTAATTTGAGGAGGTCTATTTTTAGCCACTACTCTCTCACTTTCTCCTTGGTTACAGCTGGGAAACTTTCTGTTCCAAGCACATCAGATGGATCCATCCATCCTCCTGATTTGTTCCCAACTAGGAACATTTCTGCCTCCCCTTTTTTTTGGCACCAGAATATCCAATTTGAGCATTTGCATATGGAAATGGAGCTCCACCAACCCTTCTTTTTTCCCTCTTTAATGCTCTAAGATTCCTTATTATCTTCACTTCTTGGCCTTTGATATTTCCTTCGACTCTTCTCATGCTCCTCCTACACGCTTGGAGCTCAAATTATCTGCATTTCCTTCTCCTTTCCTTCCTAACCTTTCCAGCAAGGAAGAGAGAAGTGTGGCTTCAGGAAATATTTAGCTGTTCCTTCATTCCTGCACTCAAGTGGGAAATGTCTTGTCCAGGAGATGTTTCCTCCTGACTTTTGGGCTCCACTTGCCTCAGATAACCCTTAACTGATGGTCATTAGGTCATGGAATGGTTTGGGTGAGATGGGACCATCCAGACTTCAGTGGTTCCATGTCAAGGGACAGGACAAGGGGAACACCTCAGGCTGTGCCAGGGGAGGTTCAGGTTGGACATGAGGAGGAATTTCCCCATGGAAAGGGCTGTCAGGCCCTGGAATGTGCTGCCCAGGGAGGTGGTGGAGTCACCACCCCTGGAGGTGTCCAGGGAAGGACTGGATGTGGCACTCAGTGCTCTGCTCCAGCTGATAAGTGGGGATGGGACACAGGGTGGACTGGAGGGTCTTGGAGCTCTTTTCCAACCTCAGTGATTCCATGGCAAGGGGCAGGACAAGGGAAACACCTCAAGCTGTGCCAGAGGACGTTCTGGTTGACTGTTGGGACAATCCTCCTGGAAAGTCTGTCCAGCCTGACACAGCTGCCCAGGGCAGAGCTGGAGTCACGTCCCTGGAGGGATTTAACAGCCACATGGATGTGGCACTTGGGCACATGGTCAGTGGTGGCCTTGGCAGTGCTGGGGATGGTTGGACTGGATGATCTCAGAGCTTTTCCGACCTCAGTGATTCCATGATTCCCTCAGTGTTTCCAACTCTGTGTCCCTACGGATTGTGGCTCTGAAGAAGGAATAGCTGCCAGGGGAGTACTGAGACTTTCCCATTGCAGCAGCTCCTGTGAGGAGCTGTGGCTGCAAGCAAGGAATGTAGGTCACAGGCTTGGGAATCACCCTGGGAAAAGGGAATTCAGCAAAGGACACGAGTTTCTCCAGGCTGATTGTGTTCTCCTTGCTTGGCTGTGTGGGATGTGGCAGATACTCTCTGGATATGAAGGACAAACCTCCAGAGCTCCGTGAACTTCCCATCTGCTGGAGCTTTGAAGGGTGGAGCAAACATCCCTTTGTGCCAGACATCCGCCCTGGGGATGGATCCAGCCTTCCCAAACTGGGTTCTCAAGGGCTCTTGGAATGACTCACCAGTTAGGAAAAGGTTGGAGGCTCCAGGAATCCAAGTTGCTGCACTGGGATGAGTCACAGGGTGTGGGTATGGAATTCCAGCAGCAGTTTGGAGGGAGCTCAGTGGAAGTTTTAGCTCATGTCCAGGTAGTTCTCTGGATAAGCACCAGCCATGGACTGTAGTGAAATCCACCAGGACATTCTGTGCCCAGGGAATGAGATGAAATGGGAAAGGTGAGAAGAACAGTTCAGAGCTCAGGTGCTCAGAAGGAGCATCTTGAATTTGGGTCATCCTGCAGGCTGTCTCCAGCTGGGAGAGCCTTGGGAGGTTGGAATGTTGAGGTTGGCAGTCCAGAGCTCTCTGCTCTCTTCCTGGTTTGATCCCAAAATCCCCTCATTCTTCCTCTGGTCTGTGCTTCTCCTGCTTACTGGACCTGCTGTTGTCCTTGTGGATGGTTTTAATGGAGCTCTGGAGCACCACAAGCTTAATTCAAGCTCTAGAGCTTCCTTTCCTCCAGGGAACATCTTATTCCTGGGAGTCATGGAATGTTTTGGTTGGAAGGACCTTAAAGCCCATCCTGTCGCACCCCTGCCCTGGGCAGGGACACCTCCCACCAGCCCAGGTGGCTCCCCATCCAACCTGGCCTGAAACACCTTGAACCCTTCCAGGAATGAAGGAATGGCCAAGAAAAACTGGGAAACACCCAATTTGCAGTGACCCACCATGGCAGCCTAGTGGGAAGAGGAAGCTCCACCTTCCCCAGCGGGTTGTGGTCAGCAGCAGGTGATCTCCCCAGTGTCCTGAGCTGCTGAAACAGATGAAGAGGCCCAAAGTGCTCTATTCTGTGGCTTAACATCCCTAGGCTTTCCCAAGAGCCATCCCTTATCCCACTTCCCCTGTGCTCTGCCCTAGGTGAATGGTGTCAACGTGGTGAAGGTGGGACACAAGCAGGTGGTGTCCTTGATCAGGCAAGGGGGGAACCACCTGGTGATGAAGGTTGTGTCCGTCAGCCGCAAGCCGGAGTCCGAAGAGGTTGTGCGGAAGAAGGGTAAGTGTGGAGCCCAGGGACCCAGGGGTGGTGGGAGGAGTCCCCAGTGCCACCAGTGAGGAGGGAGGACACCACGAGTGGAGACCTGTCCGTCCCAGGCATGGACACCGCCACATGGGCACTGTGGACACATTGGGGTGTGGTTGGGAACAGGCATGGTGACTCAGGTGGGGCCATGGTAGGTCCGAGCCCTGGCCAAGCCACAGAACACCATCTCTGCTGTCACACCAGAGCTGTGTGTGCCCAGGGGGGGTTGGAGTTGGCTCCTCCTCGGGATCAGCTGCTTCAGGTTCCTTCAGCTAGTGGTGGAGAGCAGAGACCTCCTGCCCTGAGGGGTGTGGTGCTGGGGATGGGGCTTAGGGGTGTCAGGGGCAGGATGGTGCCCACAGGAGCTCATGAGCAGCCTCTGCTCTCTCAGGGAGTTGTGGTTGGGAGCTACCAGGGCGTGACCAGTCCCAGGGGCACCAGTGGAACTTGTCCTCGCCCAGAAGGACACTGGTGACCCCCAGTATGTTCTGGGCTCTCCCCATTGTCCCTGGGGGCAGAGCCAGGACCCTCTGCCAGGGGGAGGGTTTGGTGGTGTTGGTGTGTGATGTGCTTGTAGCCAGTGGGACAGGGCAGCCCCAGGGTGGGGGCATCCAGCTGGGAAAGGCAGGGTCACATCTGGAGAGCAGCTGGATGGGAGGCCACCCCAACTGTGTCCAGGAGAACATGGTGTGCAGGTGTGGAGGGCAGAGGCACA
>NW_008692896.1:0-330 GCF_000695815.1 Acanthisitta chloris | reverse complement strand
GGACGTAGGGCGCGGCTGGTGCAGGCTGCTCTGGGCTGAGAGCCCAGCGAGGGGGACAGGAACAGAGTGGGAATGGGGGGACAGGAGCAGAAGTATAGGAATGGGGGGATAGGAACATGGGGTTGGGAGCAGAGGGATGAGAGTGGAGGGACACAAGCAGGGAGGACAGGAGCGGGGGATGGGAGCAGGGTGCTCTCCCAGCACAGCACGTGGACCGAGGGGGAGGGAGGCAGTTCTAAGCTGTGGGACTAAGAGCTGCAATTATGCTGTCACGGCACAAAAGCACAACCATGGGAAAGGCTCAGCCTAAGGAATCCGTGCCGGGACCCC
>NW_008692895.1:0-410 GCF_000695815.1 Acanthisitta chloris | reverse complement strand
GTTGAGTTTGGGCTCATTGGGTTGACCAAACATTGGGTTTTGGGTCATTGGGTTGGGTCAAAATTTGGTTTTGGGTCGTTGGGTTGGGTCAACGTTGAGTTTTGGGTCATTGGGTTGAGTTTGGGGTCATTGGGTTGACCCAACATTGGGTTTTGGGTCATTGGGTTTGGTCAACGTTGAGTTTTGGGTCATTGAGTTGAGTTTTGGGTCATTGGGTTTGGTCAACGTTGAGTTTTGGGTCATTGGGTTGACCCAACTTTGACTTTGAGGTCATTGGGTTGAGTTTTGGGTCGTTGGGTTGGGTCAACGTTGAGTTTTGGGTCATTGGGTTGAGTTTGGGGTCATTGGGTTGACCCAACATTGGGTTTTGGGTCATTGGGTTTGGTCAAAATTGGGTTTTGGGTCGTTGG
>NW_008692894.1:5923-18943 GCF_000695815.1 Acanthisitta chloris | reverse complement strand
TCCTCCAACCTTGATTGTTCTATGATTGTATGATTCTGCTCCAGAAATCCATGACCATACCCTACAGGATTCTCAAGTTTCTTTGAATTCTTTGAATTCTGGACTGAGGTGTTTAGTATATTTGGTTGGTTAGTAGATGAGAATAAAAGAAAAGAATGTTGTAGCAGAATAAAGTGTTGCACAACTGCAACTTGTAACTTGTCAGGCAAATATTTTGAGAAATTGCTAAGACACAGAAGCAGAACACCCCTTAATTATATCTTACTGGATGATCTTACTATTGACCCACAGGGTAGGATTGGCATTAAAAAGGATTCCTTTCACTGGGACAGCTGAGGTGTTGAGAAAGGAACAGTGGTGGGAAGCACAGACTGTTGTTGGCCTGTGTGGAGTTAGATGCTTATGCTTCCGAAGTGCCAACATCCCACCAACTTGTTTACATGACTGCAGAGAGAAATGCAGGAAAGAGCCATGCACTCAGGATCTGGTCCCACAGCAACCCTCTCTCCCACTGATTTACAAAGGTCAGGGTAAACAAAGGAATACTTTTATTCTCCAGGAAGACAAAAACTAAAGCAGCACAAAGAAATCAGATATCTCGTTGTTTGATTTGAAAAGACAGCCAGTATCATAGCCATTAGGCATAGTCTAGGAAAGTACTGTTCAAGAAAAAGAGATACATGGATCAGAAATACATGCACAAAACACAGTTCAGGAGTACAGAACAAATGTTTAGGGAGAACTGTGCATCAGCAGACCTGCATTAGTAGCATAAGGCTACCTAAATCCTTGTAATAACCTTTATAGAATACTATTCCCACACTAATATTTCTTTTTAATTTTCTAAATACTTGGCACTGTTTCAATTCCTGAGTCAGTTATGTCTGACTGAAAACACATATGTTAGAAAAAGAATTCCTGCATTTCTCTTTTGTCCTTGGATGCTGCTATATTTTTTTTAATTTACATCAAAGTTTGAAAGAGTTAGTGTAGGAATCACAGCAAGTCAGAACAGTGCCATGTGAAAATGAAGAGTGCTTGGGAGACTTTGTTCAGTGTGCCTGGGACCTAAGGGGCCATTCCTTCCATGTGGGAAAACTTAAGTGTTAGGAAAGTAAACAAAATTTTTGACAGTGACCCTGAGGTGCAATCCTGTCACACAGGTGAGGCTCGGTGGTTTCAGAGCAGATTGTCAGAACTCATGACACATGTAGAGGACAGTGCTAACAGTAGCCTGTGATTCCTGGGTTGTTTTGACCAGAACACACTAGCTTGAATTAGTGCTGTGTTAATTTGTGAAGTGGATTATTATTACAGACAGATAGATCAGGTGGTTCCCTAGACTTTCTGTTTCAATCCAAGCTTGGCCAAAACTTTCTAGAGGAAGCAATCATAAGATGAGACAGTGGAGATTCAGATTAATGTTAGGAAGAATTTTTTCCCTGTTAGGGTGTTCAGGCACTGGAATAGATTGCCCAGGGAGGTGGTGGAGTCACCATCCCTGGAAGTGTTGAAGAGGTGTCTGGATCTGGTGCTGGAGGATCTGGTTTAGGGTTTAGGGATTGCAGCAGTGGCAGGTGAATCTTGATGGTTCTGTGATTCTGATTGCAGATCTAGTTTCAGTGCTTTTATTCCTCTGTGCTGTCTGTGATTCCTCTCTCATTGCTCAGAACTGGAGAATATTTTACTGCCATCCTTTTGTAATCAACAGCAAATCTTTAGCACATGTTAAGTGTGTCTGGTTCATCTTCATTTCAGGTCATAAACTGTTGGGGTTTGGGGGTTTTGGTTGGTTTGTTTTATTGGTTTGGTTTGTCACCTTTGTTCCCCTACCTCACCCTTTCCTGCAGCAGGAGGAGCTCAGAGAGGGGGTTAAGGTCTTTGTTTCTTTCCAGTTAGAGCAATGCTGTTTCTGCACTGGTTATGAAGAAAGACTGCTTTAGTAGAGACAGGTGTTAGGAGATGTCCAAAGGGCCATCAATGGAAATGTGTTTCCTGTCCAAACTCCTCGAGGGATGCTAAGTCGCCTGTTGTCATGGGCTTTGCCATGTCTGTAGACACAGTGTGAGAACTGCAGGACATGAGAAGTCATCGCATGCACAGGAAACTTCACCACAATGTACTCAGCATGTTTCTTGTGAGGAGGTAAAGGTTAATTCAGGGTAAAGACCATTTGTAAGCTGTTTCGGTTTCTGCTGGTAAAATGATGGAGAAGGCTGAGAGGGTTGGACTTCAAACTGGCCTGTAGCAAACTCCTCATTTTCCATGGCACTGTGCTGTGCTCAGTTTGGTCAGGGCTGTTCTGCAAAGTGAAACAGAGCTCTGCTTTTTCCTTTTCCAGTTAGCAGACATGGGTGTTACCAGTGCTCTCTTCCACCTCTGGGTGTGAATATTTTTTGTGCATGGAAGAGCACATGAAGAGATAGAAATGTTTTGATGACAAGTGAAATGAAAAGTTTCTCCTTAAGAACAATGCAAATTGTATTTAAGTTGTGAATATAGACAAACAGTCTTCATTTGCACAAAGAACTAAGTGGCCTAAATTGCAGTTTTCTATAATAAGTACTCAAATATATTAATGAGGTAAAATTAGGTTTTTAGATTAATTGGGTTTGCCAAAGTTCATAGTGGGGAAGGATCAAGAAGGAAGTTTTGTGACTTACATATTTGTAAGTGAGTGGGATCTGTGGACAGGAAAGCAAAGGGAAAGAAAGCTACTTCTGGTGCTGAAATGTCCTTTAATCGAAATATCACTGAAAAGTTGGGGATTTCCACACTGCAAAAGTACATTTATTGTATCTTGCAGTAGTTTATTTTCTTCTGGAAGACTTTTCCCTGTTCTTGCTGAGGTCACCCATTTGCCCAGAATCCTCAGGAGAGCTTCAGAGAGTGACAAGAAGATTCTTCAGGCAAAACCTAATATTTTTGTCCTTGGTAATGAAGATTCTGGTGAGTGGGAGAGGGAGACATCCAACCAGTTTGTGAGGGGAACTTCCACATAAGACATAGACTGAGAGGGGGAAATAAAGCCACTCTGGAACTGACAAACTAGCACCTGCTGAGTGTGTTTGTGGTGGGGAAGTAATGTCAGTGGGGGGCAAGGGGCAATATTGGATGCTGGCATCACTTGCTGTCTTTTGCCTTCCCAAGGGGCATGGTAAGGGGATCATGGAGTGGACTGAAACTCTGCTGTCAACCTGTGGATCTGCATCAGGCATGGTCTGTGTTGCCACCTCTGAGTTTGGCTGGAAGGAAGAATCTGACTCAGGGTGCCAGGCTCATGGCTTTGACATTTTCTGTTGTGATCTGTGTGAGATTTAGGACATTGAGTCTCTCATTAAATGAGACAGAATAGCAAAGTGCATGTTAGACTGTATTTTAAAAAAAATGCTCTTAATTGGCATGGGTCTTGGCAAACGTTTACCGGGAGCTGCTGTGCTTTGAGCTGACATTCTGCTCTTGGGCTGCCTCTGCAACCACTAGTGATAGGGTTGGTCCAGACCTTCACCTCAGCTCCTTGTGTGGTTAAGCAAGTTCCTTGCATCTTCTTTGTAACAGCTGTTGGAGGTGGGATGGTGGAATTGTTGAAGGATTGGGTTTGAGACAACATGGCAAATCTTGTTTCACTACAAAAGTTTTCTGCCACTGGAGGTAATAAATAAATACTAAAACCCCCTGTATACTAGAGATGGTGCAGTGACATGAAAGGCAGCATAGCCATAACTTAGCATGGTCTGACATTTCATCCTTTCCATTGTTTTGTCCATAATGACACAGTTAATAGGATGTTAGTTGGAAACCAGCCCATGTTGCAGATCATAGAATCATAGAATTTTAAGGGTTGGAATGGACCTTAGAGATCATCTAGTCCCAACCCCTGCCATGGACATGGTCATCTCCTCACTAGATGAGGTTGCTCAAAGCTCATCCAACCTGGCTGTGAACACTGCCAGGGTTGGGGCAGCCACAGCCTCCCTGGGCAACCTGGGACAGTGTCTCACCACCCTCACAGGGAAACACATTTTCCTAATATCCAGCCTAAATTTGCCCTCCTTCAATTTCAGCCTGTTACCCCTTGTTCTACCATTGTAGTTCCTGATAAGGAGTCCATCTCCAGAGGGACTCCAGATCCAGAACACTGGTTCAGGCAGGATTTACTTTTACTTTTTTGCATCTTGCTTATACATTTTCTACCAGAGAAACGTTTACTAAGATGTTTTTTGAAGAATGCAGTAGCCTGAAGGAGTCCTCTTGACATTTCTAAATGTATTGTTCAGGAACAGGAGCACTAATTTGTCAGGTTCAGGGAATGGACCTTACAGTCTGGCAAGTCCAGAGACTGATAAAACTAATTTCAGTTCAGTAAGTACCTCACAACAACTTTTTCACTCCTTCTTGGAGATGATAGTAAACTTTTGATAGAATTGCATCCCTTTTTTTTTTAAATGCATTAGGGGAACTGACAGACTCTCCCTTTTTCTCTATTGTTCTCTTCATGCAGACATATCAATAACATTTAATCTTCCACTGCTCTTCCATTTTCTGCTTCTGACCTGCCTCTTTACCTGATCAAATGCCATAAGCCCAGACCACTATTGCTGTGGAAAAGTACACTCTGAGAGTAGACTTTGATTTAGTCAATAATTGGAGTATCCTCTTTCTCCTGATTATTGATGTGTGAGTAGGAAAAATCCTGTTTCTTACAGTTGTGTAAGGACTGTTGAGGAAGCAGATGTTAGGCTGAAAGAAGGTTTGATCACACCTGACACATGTTTGTTTCAAGGGGTATTTACGTAGGAGATTTTTTTTTTTGGCTGAAAGAAGGTTTGATCACACCTGAGATTATTTTTTTTTCCCCAAGAAGGGAACAGACCAAAGCACTTTTCCAAAACAATTGGTGAGCTAAGGAGAACACTAGCTTGTACTTGTGCAAGCTAGTCATCAGGGATTTATCCTGGGGCTGAGCTCATCACTGTTTTTGCTTGAGATCTTGCAAGCACTCAGTCTGAGACCAAATGTTCCAAATCCCACAGGACACATGGCCATGCACCTGAGCAGAGTGATATTTGCTTCCCACTGCCAACTGGTCTGAAGGCAGCAGGGTAGAAGTGACATCTTTTGAAGACCTTTTCTCCTGGTCATGTCCTTTTGTGCATATAGAGCACCAAATGAATATTCACATAGCACAAGGGAGGCTTGTGGAGGAGCCTTTTCTGAGCTGTAGAAATGGTCATTACAGGTATTGGAGGTCAACTACAGCTTCTCATACTTCTGTTGGAGAATGGGCTTGTAGTGAAACCTCATGAAGTGCAAAGCTGCACATGTTGCCAACATCCTCTGCAGTATTAAAAAGGGCAAAGCCCCAAACCTACCTGTAGATGCATCGTGCCACCTTCAGGTTAGTTTGCCTGGTCATGAATTGCATCACCCTTTGGGATCATTGGCTGCAGGAGTGGTATCAGTCTATGGAAACTCATGTCCTTTTGTGCATATAGAGCACCAAATGAATATTCACATAGCACAAGGGAGGCTTGTGGAGGAGCCTTTTCTGAACTGTAGAAATGGTCATTACAGGTATTGGAGGTCAACTACAGCTTCTCATACTTCTGTTGGAGAATGGGCTTGTAGTGAAACCTCATGAAGTGCAAAGCTGCACATGTTGCCAACATCCTCTGCAGTATTAAAAAGGGCAAAGCCCCAAACCTACCTGTAGATACATCGTGCCACCTTCAGGATAGTTTGCCTGGTCATGAATTGCATCACCCTTTGGGATCATTGGATCCATTTAAGAACAGGTATTATCTAAGAAAACTATCTGGTGTGTTCATCCTGCCTTTAATTTGGTAGAAGCCCTACCTCCATTGATTTTTATCAAAAACATGATCATGTTGAAATGGTTGTAATTCAATCTAGTGATCAGAGCTCCTGTTGTTTGGGCCTTTCAGGCTATGCAGTGAGCAGAGGAAAGTCAGCCCTGCCTGAGCTAGCACAACTGGGGGAGGAATCCAGTTTGCCCAGCTGCAGCATCAGGCCTAAGCTACTCATCTAAATTCCTTCTATAATTAGAGATTTAGAGGTATCTTCATGAGGTGACTCATCCCACCTACCTTGGAAAATGGTGACTCATTCTCTGGAAGTGCCTGTGTCTCACAACTGACTATATAGAGACCCTGGGCAGGGAGTTGAGATCAGATACCTGCCTCCTGTGGAGTTTAGATGAGAGAAAATCCTTTCCATGAGTGGTAAGAGCTCATACCAAGTTCTTAAGCAGACTTGGGTGATTGGTAGGGCTGGTGATTAAATCAAGAAGTTTAGACTGGACTTCCCCATCTCCTTTATTGTAGTATGACATAGATGGGAGGTCTGAAAAGACATATCCTGTTAATGCAAATGTTCTTGGATGAGATGGTAGCACAAGCAAATACAAACCTTCAGTTAGCCTGTAGTAAATTTTAAAATGATTCACTTTTCCAGTGTTCATGGAAGCCTTACCTTGCACTGTAATTTCACCCAGTGGAACAAGAGCCCTACATCCTGTTCTTTGGAACTTCCATGTTTTGACACAGAATCTTTTCTCCTGACAGTGGTGTTTATAACTCTTCCAAAGAACAAAAATTTGAAAGTTGAAGTGTAGAAAACCAAGTGCAGTAACAAATGTTGTCTCACGCTCGTCATATAAACTCCTTCTCATAATAGCTCCAAACCTTTCAGTAAACATGTTAACATCTGTTTCTTACAGCTATTCTTCCCACTCATCAAATGCTGACCTGAAGTCAGTCCTTGTCAGCATAAACTTATTTCTTTGTGCCCCATCTCTGTCTATGCTATGACTAGTGATGGGTGAGGTCCAGTAGGGAATCATACTGGTTTTCTGTTCTCAGCAACTTTATTGTGACTGCTGGTAATCAGAACTTAAATTACCAGTTAATCTGAGAATTGTACCTGCCCATTGGTTGTGATTTGTGCAGTACAAAAAGATTGATAACTTATGCTGATTGTTTTGTTATTTTTCTTAGATGTGGATTTAACTGATGTTGCGATATACAAAATCCCTCCACACATGAGGAGAAGAGCCCTCTGTAAGTATGACCTCTGTAAGTAAATTGAAAATGCATCATTAGGTGAGAAATTAATATTGTGGTTTAAGTGAATAGTTGAGAACTTAGCCTTGGAAAATTACTGTGCTCAGTAATCTTTAAATAGAAATAGCTTCAAAACAAATTAAACACCTGACCTTATTTTAACTGTTAAGTATTGACCTTTTATAAGGATGTCTAGAGATTTTAGCTGAAAAACAGCCAGGCTCTAACCTAACTGCTCTCTGACCTGTACCTGTGTGAACATGTTAGTTATTCTCTAATAGCTATTTGTAGGTTTGGGGGGAAGGGGCTGTGGCATCCTGTCTAAACCTCTGCAAGCACATTTTGTAGATGTTTCATCAGGCAATTAGGTTTAATGGACTTACAGATCATTAAACATCACATTACATAAAGAACAAACCAAGGAAAACCTATTGCTGAAAGAAGGGAAAGAAATTAGGAGAATGGAAAGACTTGGAAACTGGCAAAGGATTTTGATGGAAGTTTGATTAGACCTATTTGGTCATTCAATTAGGATCAGTACTATTTAGATATTAGGAAATTTTTTCCCTGTGAGGGTGTTCAGGCTCTGGAATAGATTGCCCAGGGAGGTGGTGCAGTCACTATCCCTGGAAGTGTTTCAGAGGTGTCTGGATCTGACACTGGAGGATCTGGTTTAGGGTTTAGGGGTTCCAGCAGTGACAGGTTAATGGTTGGACTGGATGATCTTAAGAGGTCTCCTCCAACCTTGATGGTTCTATGATTTGCTAGAGACTGGTAATTTACTAGGTACTTGACCACTCAAACATAAATAAATTTTAAAAAAGCTTTTTTTTACTGTGTGTGATCAAACCAGGGAATAACCAAGTTGGCCAGAGAGGTCTATTCTTATCCAAAACCAACTGGGCACAGTCCTGAGCAACTTCCTCTAGGTGACACTGCTTTTTGAGCAGAGTTGGATTAGATGAACTCCAGAATTTATCCAACCTCAAGTATTCTGTGGTTCCATATGAATTGATAAACTGCCTGTTTTATTTTTGGCTGTCAAAAATGATATCCATAAGAAGAGTGTTATTTTTTATGTTGCCACTGAGTTTCAAAGCTTTTGGGGATGGGATGTTCAGAGCTCTCAATTTCTGCTTTTTCCACTTCAGAATTCCATTTTTTTTTCTTATTTGGTATTGGCTTATGACACTATATTATATAAACTGGAGTTGAATTGAATTACTAGCTCTGAGTGGCAACAGACTGGTGTTGAAAATTTCCTTAGCACTCGCCCATCTGGTAGACACAGTCCACATTCCTTCCTCCCTAGAATGAGCTCCTCATTTAGAATCTCATTGCTAAGCTGATGTAGATGGCCAGGGTTGTGTTCAATTCAATTGTCATAGATGCTTAACTTGCCTTTGAATTCTAGATGTCCAGTGAAGCAGTGCCAGTTAAGAAGATGTTTGAGTTCCCCGTGGAGAGAGGCAGATTCTTTTGAAATCCTCCAGAGGGAGATGATGACTAGTTCAATTGAAAGGTTCAATGTTCCTTTGGAGGCCTTCAGACAGGTTTAAAATGCCTATTTAAAACACCAGTATTAACTAGGTGCTTTGTTTAATTAGAATGCAGGTTGCTCATTGTTAGGTCCATCAACATGAAAGGAAAGGAAATATTCTCCCATTTTGCAGCATGGTTCAAAAGTTTTGTAAAATGAACAAGGGGCTGCTGTGAGCCTATTAGTCACTGTATTACTACCTTTCAGGTTTTTCAGCTTCTAATCTCACTTCCTAAACTAATGGATGTTGTCTTAATAGTATGAAACGAATACAAAAGTTCCATAACTCCAGAGCTAACACGGCTGATGGAGGAAGCATCCAAGTTTATCAGCCAAGCCAAAACCACCACATTTTAAACTGTAACCAATTTTTCTGTAGGCTGTGTGTTTCTTTCCTGCTCTAATGCTTCACTTCATAGGCATTGTGAGGGGAAGAGCAACTGCCATGGATGTCTGTAGACCAATAAAGTGTAGGGAGAAGGAAAAGCACAGAAGTTGCCATATGCCACATCAGCAGGCATCCCCTTTTGCTTTTTCTTTCCACCACCATCCCAGAATTTCAACCTCTCTCTGGCCCAGTAGGTTTTATTTATAGTTTTCATTATCCCTTTCGCATGGCAGTAGAGCCTAGAACAACACAGTGTGCTGACACTAACAACATTTCCTGCCCTTTTGTTCTGCTCTCTGCAAACCCGTTGTCCCTTTGTCCTTATCCCTTGTCCTACCTCTGCAGACAGAGGCCCCATCTGATGAATTTACTTGTGCTCCCCAGGGATTATCAAAACCGGGAAACTTCATTAAGGATGGTTTAATAACTTAGACAAAGGAGAAGAGCAGCTGGTCTGTTAACGAGTCTCAACCCCCATTCTCTGACAGAAGAGCCTTTCTTGCCCGTGGTACAGTTTGCAACAACTTGCTGTAAAATGCTGCAGATGTACAGTTCATGCATTGGAGCTGCCTTGAGCATTTTGTTTGGATGACCTGAGGCAGTAGTTTTGCCTCTGTGGGAAAGAACAATAGCTGAGAGTGGCCTAAAATTTTAGCGCGTGTTTTTGCTCTCTCTGTTGTCTAGCGTGGTAATGTCAGAGGCATAGCAATAGGAGACAACCTGCTGCTCTCTGCTGCTCTGTGAGCCAAACATCAGCAAAGCCAAGCAGGGAGAAAAGAAGGGCTCTTCATGAGAAAATGACAGCAAGAGAACACAGTCCTCGCCATGGCGCCAAGTCCCGCGGCGTTCAACGCGCCTCCACCATCGACGTCACCTCCGACATGCTCGGCCTGTCCCTCACAGGTATGTGCCTTTGTGCCAGCTCTGCCTCTGCTGCTGCTCCTCTCAGGCTCTTCCTTGGATTTTCTTGTTGTTTTCCCTTTGAATCGCTAGAAGATTTAGATGTCTCTGTTATCTGGAGGGAATGAGATAGAGGAATTAGAACAAATCGTGAACTTATCGTTTTCTAAAATAAGCAAAACTCTAAGATGGGAGAGGGGATTAAGAAAAAAGAAATTAAAGTAGATTTCGTGCAGTTTATGCTTATCGGTCTAAAATAAGCAACAGGGAGAAAACAACAAAATAATGTCAAGGTCTAGGAAGAGTCTTGGCAACCTCCTTTTTTGACATTGTATAGAGTTTTCAGGAGAGTTCAGGGAGCTGAGATTTATCTCCCTTATATTTTACAGTGAGTAAATTAGGACTGTAAACCCCAGAGACTTTCTTTCATTAGTGAGAGACACAGGTACCTTCAAACTTCTCCTTATTTGCTATTATAGAGGAAACATATCTGATTGAACGATTCAGAGTTAACAGTGGCTCAGACACTTAAGTGGCTTTAATCCTGTTGTTTTCTACTGAGATTACCCATTTTATATTCCCATATAATCTTACATAGTTTTACATACTTTGACATGTTTTATAAAATAAAACCATCTCAGGTTTTTCAAAGCATTTTTAGATACCAAGGATTTGTGAATAACTGTTTTAGATACCAGTCATGGCTCATTGAATTATAAATCTTTTTATTGTTCTATAAAATTTAATTTCTTTCTCTGTGTGACTGCAGCTTCAGGAAAGAATTCACATGACAGTGATATTGGGCTAATCTTATGTTAATTTTTCTGATTTACAGGAAACATTCAGGATCCAGATGAGCCGATTTTAGAGTTCAGTTTAGGTAGGCTTAGTGACTTTTATCCTAGTTTTGATGATACTTGCTATTGAGTGTGTGTGCAATTGTTGATTTTGAAGTGCCTTTCATACAGTCAGTATTACAACTTTGATTTTTATGGGGATGTGCTACAATTTTCATGCTGCATGTACAGTATCTATTGATAAGCAGCCAGAAGTTTGATTTTATGATGTTTTTAAAAGCCTGTAATTAAAACATCTGCCTGATAAAATTTTAGATGTTTACAATGTGAATGTTATCATTAAAAGTTTATTTTGTTATGTGAAGATACAGTGAAACTGCCTGCAGTGTCAGTATATCAGCAGTTCAGGTCTTTAAGCAAACTAAAGAGTTGCTGAAAACACCACTTTAGGGCAGAATGTGTTCTAAGAATTACCAGCTATTGCACATTCCTTCTTTCCTATGGTCTTTGCTGCCAAGTGATAATGTGAGATGCAGAAGTAACCTAAATTCTGAGATGATTAAATTTGGACAAGAACTTGTGCATTGACTCACCTTGCTTGAAGAATAAGTGAACAATATTTTCTGCATGAAAATTCAGTCCACATTGTCAACTGCAGCAAGGTTTTCTTGGCTTAATAGTTGACTAATATTTCATAGAATCATAGAATTTTAGGGGTTGGAATGGAACTTACAGATCATCCAGTCCCAACCCCTGCCCTGGGCAGGGACATCTCCCAGCAGAGCAGGTTGCTCAAGGCTCATCCAACCTGGCTGTGAACACTGCCAGGGTTGGGGCATCTACTGCCTCCCTGAGCAACCTGTGCCAGTGTCTCACCATTTGGAAGGTTGTGCTCTTGGCAACCTGGGCCAGTGTCTCACCATTTGGAAGGTTATGCTTTCAAGAGTATGTCTGAAATGAAAAAAATCAGAAAATTTTCTCAGATATATGTAATTGTGTTATGGATAATTATCTTAACAAGAACTCTCTGAACTGAATAAAGTGCTTTAAATATCTTCAGATAAAATTAAAAACATCTAGGACTTGAAAGCTGTTTAGTGTACATTTAAAATTGTATAAATTTCAGAATTGACTTTCTGTTTGTATCTGAAGCAGAGTTTGACCACACTATAGTTATCTGTATCTAGCTAGCTAGAATTTGTCTCTGAAGTTCAATGAAATTTTTGGTAGTTACTGAAGCAGAGTTTGACCACACTATAGTCATCTGTAGCTAGCTAGCTAGAATTTGGCTCTGAAGTTCAATGTAATTGTGTAGAGTCTCTCACTGAAATTTTTGGTAGTTGTTTCCTACTCACCTACTCACCATAATCCCTTCCCAGCAGTTAAACTCACGCTAACATTTTAGAGGAGATAAATTGCTGTCATTTAATAATGACAAGCTAGTTCTCCTCATAGTGGTGCTGCTTGACCAACATTCAGGCCCTTCTGTTGGTTCTCCATGGGCAAATACCATTTGGTAATGGGCTTAATGGAGCATGAGTTCCAATCAAATGCAGCCAAGCTGATGAGATTCCCTGAGGAAAACCTGTGTGTGTGTCAGTATAATGAGCTGTGCCAGGGGGGTGGGTAGGCAGGTATTAGGAGAGGACAAATTGAAACTGCAGCTCTAGAGCTTGGAGACAAAACAGGACACGTTTCCTGTTTGCATGCACAGAAGTGAGCGACGTCTGCGTTTACAGTGTGGTGGTAGGATGAATGTTGAGCCCTTCGTGGCTTTATTGCTCAGGGTATAGGATATGCTGTTATAAAAATGTAGAGACTTCCAGCAACATGAAAGAGATCTAAATGTGTTTATCTGTTGCATACCCAAAGCTTGCAGTGAACTGCTAACTCCGTCGCTAGATCGAAAACCAAATAGTTTTGTAGCAGTGAGTGTCACTACACCTCCCCAGGCATTCTGGACAAAGCATGCACAGACAGAAATCATTGAGGTAAGTGTGGAGGTAAAATTGAAACCAACACAGGAAGCATTTCTTCCTAACAAATATCACCTGACATTAATCGTTGGCTGTTTGTTTATGATTGCAGGGAACAAGCAATCCTATCTTTCTAAGCAGCATTGCCTTTTTCCAAGACTCTCTTATCAATCAGATGACACAAATCAAACTCTCCGTGTATGATGTCAAAGACAGATCTCAGGGAACAGTAAGTTTTCTTTACTCTGTTGCCTGTCCAGTGGAGCAAGGAACTGAGAGGAGAGGAGATAAACTAGTAACTTTTGTGGAAGAAAGCAAAGGGATAGCAGCACTGATC
>NW_008692894.1:0-5897 GCF_000695815.1 Acanthisitta chloris | reverse complement strand
AGGGAAAGGAGGAACAAATACTGTGAGATAGACTTGGCAGAATGGGAAGCATTGCCAGTTTTCTCAAATAAGCCTTGTCTGCAGCAAGTTTGGGAACCATGGATTTAAATTGAGATGATCCTGTCACTTTTTCTCTTATGCTGTGGACGACTTTACTGAACTAGATAATGCAGAGGATCCAACAGCCCTAACTGAGGCTTTGAGCCTGTGAACTAGATAATGCAGAGGATCCAACAACCCTAGCTGAGGCTTTGAGCCTCTGCCAAAATGCCATAATGAAATAGTCCTTTTGAACAGACCTGCTAAATTCCAGAAATCACCCTGCCCTGATACCTTAGTGATTTTGTTTGGGGGTAAGATTTGTTCCCTTACTGAAAAGAGTTTGTGTCATCACTCCCATGTTACTGCCTGTATCTGTCAGCAGCTCAGGCCATTTATTCTCAGACTCTTGTCCAGAATAGTGTTTCTGGCACCACCTGTCTGCTCTTCCCTGACTTCCTCAGGGGCAGCAGAGCTGTCCCTCTCTGTTCAGTGCTCTATGGGGAGGCTCTGTAGAAAAAGGAATACTCCAGAGGAGGTAAGTTCTCCAGAAGGAGCCCAAATTTGGGTCAGGGAGGGACTGAAGTGTTCACCTAGTCAGTCTGAGCCCAGTTGAGTCATTGCTTTCAGTGTTCCTGTGTTGCTGGGCCTAAGCTCTTACATACTGAGGTGTCTCCACTCATGTCCTAGAGAAAGAAAAATGCTTATTGTCCTCCATTAGAAGGATTTTTATAATTGCCTAATAAGTTGCCAGTATATTAAATTAACATAATTGGGATTTTTATAATTGCCTAATAAGTTGCCTGTATATTAAATTTACATAATTGATTATGTATGGGCATATGTAATTATATTTTTATTCTTGGACTTTTGTGCATAACAGTTGTGGTTTGGGCTTTAGTGCTGTGGAGAAAGCCTTCGTTCATTTTAAAGGGAAATAATTACAGTTCTGGTACTCATCTTTTTTCAGATGTATTTGTTGGGTTCCGGGACGTTCACTGTAAAAGATCTTCTTCAGGACAAGTATCACAGGTTGCACATAACACTAAGGTTGGTAACATTCTCCTTCATTTAGGAATTAGTTCTCAAAAGCATGCTTAAAATGTGATGAAAACCTTTTGTTTCCTTGGGTTTTTAGTTCCAGAACACTGTTAAGGAAAAACTAGTTTATATTGCATTATAATCAAAACATGTAGGACAAGACCTTTCCAATGTGGTGAGTAATGGTAGACCTTGGTTCTAGTCCTACAAGTCAAGAAAGTATTGCAAAGACCAATTTTATTTTTGTGCATTTCATCCTGTCACCTCAGTGTATGTGTCTGTGAAGAGTGCAGAATATTTTTAACTGTACTAATGTATTAAGAGCCTCTGATGGGAAGAATGAAACCTATTGGAACAGAGAGTTACCTTCACTTAGAGTTACCTTCACTTAGAGTGACCTTGGCTTAGCTGAAGCTTAGAATCATAGAAACACAGAATGGTTTGGGTTAGAAAGGACATTAAAGACCATCTAATAGATTCCATGGGCAGGAGCATCTTTTACTAGCCCAGGTTGCTCAGAGCCCCATCCAGCCTGGCCTTGAACACTTCCAGGGATGGGGAGGCATCCACAGCTTCTCTGGGCAACCTGTTCCAATGTCTCACCACCCTCATAGTGAAGAATTTCTTCCTAATAGCTAATCTAAATCTACCTTCTTTCAGTTTAAAGTAAAATCTAGGTTCTATTTGCTATTTCCACACCTGCCTGTTGCTGAATTGCATACTTGTTGCTAAGTAATGTATTTACCATTATGATGCATGAGGAATAGGAGTCATCATGTCACAGCATCTTTGATTGATGTATTTTTATAGTTTGTTTCATACTGGAAACTTTTGAGGAAAGAACATGACTCAAGAGTGAATGAAAAAGAGTTACCAGTCCTTAAGGTAGTCATTCTAATCATAGGTATCAAACCACACTCTCAGTGCAGGACGAAGTTAAGGGGAGGGTTGGGGAAGAATGAAGAAGGCAAAATGAGGTTAAGAAAAGAGAACTCTGCTGTGTAAATGCACATTGTAGGTGCTGTACATTAATGTTCACAATTTAAGCTGCTTTTGCTAATTGTAAAATCTGAACTCTTTCTGGTTTTACAGAAGCATTGAAACACATGCCTTAGATTGCCTTCAGTTAGTAGGTCTGTACAGCATCCCTGCAGAATGAGGGCAGCCCTTCTCCTGTTGGAATAACCCATTGTCAAAACATGCAAAATGAAGCTGCAAAGCTTCCTGTTTAAAATGTTCATTAAGTTTGAAGATTAATAGCCTTTTATAAGTGTTCCCTTGTTGATAAACAGGTCCACCTCCAAAAAAATCTCAACGCAGAGTGTTTGTTGCAGGTCGGCTGAAAGTGACCGTGTAGGTAACATCACAGTTATTGGATGGCAAATGGAGGAAAAATCTGACCAAAGGCCTCCAGTGACAAGGTCACCTGACACAATTAATGGCAGGGTGAGTATGAGCATTGTATCAAATTCAGAAGAATGCAGATTTATTGCCAGCATTGAAACAAGCTAAGTTAACATCTGCTGTCAGCTTTCCTGTCCATCTTGATATTGAGAGTTCTTTACATTTTCAAAATACTCTAAAAAGGAGCCTGGTGATGATGAAGCTGCTTTGTGTTTTGCAGAGCTCATGGTGCTCATGTTTAGGGTTCAAAGTCTTGGGGAAAATTTAAATTTTCAGTGATTAAGCTTTAGCTTCAAGTGCTCATGTCCATCAGAAGAAGCTCGTAGGACTGTTGATTGGTGCATTGATAACCACTTTCACAGAGATGTGCTATTTCATTTCACTTGGTGAATCAGAAGGTGGCACTAAGGACAACTGTAAAGAGCATGCTAGGGAATTTCCAGAATTGTAACAAAACAGAGCAGGTTACTTGATTATTGGATTTAAATCTTATTTTTACTGATCCCCAGATATTTGCTTGAGAGCAGATATCTGTAGCACTTCTCAGCCTAGAGATATGTTTAATTCTGTAAACCTCGTGTTCTTGGCAGTAATTGCACTGGCATCTGTGTACTACAGTCACAATGTGCCTGAGTATCACTCTGTATCCATCCAGGCCTGTAGGTACCACATATTCACAGACTCAGAATCAGTGAGGTTGGAAGGGACCACAGTGGGTCATTGGTCCAACCTCCCTACTCCAGCAGGGCCACCCTAGAGCACATGGCTCAGGATTGTGTCCAGATGGGTCTGGAATATCTCCAGTGAGGGAGAATCCACAACCTCTCTGGGCAATCTGTTCAGTGCTCAGTGACTGCACAGGAAAGTTCTTCCTTGTATTCAGGTGGAACCTCCTGTGCATCAGTTTTTGCTGTTCCCTCTTGTTTTGTTGGTTTCCACAAGTGAGCAGAGTCTGATCCATCCTCTTGGCACTTCCCATTGATGGACTTGAATATATTAATGAGGTTCCTCTTGGTTGTCTCTTCTTGAGGCTGAGCAGGCCCAACTCCCTCAGCCTTTCCTCATCACTGAGGTGCTCCAGTCCCTTCAGCATCTTTGTTGCTCTCCCCTGGACCTGCTCCAGGAGCTCCAGCCCAGACCTGGCCACAATCCTCCAGCTGTGGCCTCACAGGGCTGAGCAGAGAGGCAGGATCAGCTCCCTGACCTGCTGGCAAAACTTCTTAATGCATCCCAGGATTTCCCACCAGCCTCCTTAGCCACAAGGACACACTGTTGACTCAAATATTGATGCAGTACCTTGAAGGGCTCTGGAGTTGTGCTAACATGAAGTAGTTAAAAGGCTGGATGAAAATTTTTACAGCATTCTGAACTGTGCAGTAGCAGTAAATAGAATTGCTTAGGATTTATTATTCCAGCCTGCAGGACTTTTTGTCCACAGTGAACATATCTGAAATATTTATTTCAAGCATGTGTTGTGTTGAATATTTCTTTGAAGTCTGTGTGATAGGGTCATCACTGTATATTGCCCAGGCACTGAAGTTTGATTCTCTGCTGTCTCTGGGTTTTGTTTTTGTTCAGACTGTGTTGCCAGTTGATGAGAGTTTAACAGAATCTTTAGGAATCAGATCCAAATATGCTTCATTACGGAAAGATGCACTACTGAAATCTGGTAAGCTGCTGTGGGCTGTAACAAGGAAGCTTTAGGCATCAGTAGGAGCTAATCTCTCCCTGTCTGCTGTGGCCCCAGGGTGTTGAAGCAGATGTTTCATTTGAATAGGAACAGGCTGCTGATTGAGCAGTCCTCTGAGGGTCATACAAGAATAAAGGATTTTGTCATCTGCACTACTGTGTGTTGTAAAAACAGCAAAGTTTTGCCATGAAGTTGTCTGTAATATAACGTTTTTCATGCAATTTGCTTATCTGTTCCTAAGTGATTGCTGGGGGAGGAGGAGAGGGACAGAGGAAAGCAAGTTGCTATAAAAAGCAATTCTTGCAGAAAGGTTAGTTTCCCAGCAAATGATTGCATGAGAGGAAAATGCTCAGTACACAGACAAGAAAAAGATCTTAAAGGTTGAATATGTATTTCATTTATTTCATTTCCTTACCAGTGTTTTAAGACATTTGAAGTTGAGGATGTTCCTGGAAACAGGAGAATGACCATGCTTGGGAAAGCTGGACTTGTGCCTGATTAAACTGGATCTTTACAGTAGTGTCTTACAGCATGAGAGCAAACTGAAACCATCTACTGTAAGAAAGGAGAGAGTTTGTACACTTTTAACTCAAACCCTGTGCTCAAATAACATGATTTTCATTCTTTAGTGTTTGGTGGTGCCATTTGCCGAATGTATCGTTTCCCAACCACTGATGGAAACCACTTGAGAATCCTGGAGCAGATGGCTGAGAGCATCCTGTCCCTGCACATCCCTAGGCAATTTGTGAAGCTGCTCCTAGAAGAAGATGCAGCAAGGTGAGTTTGGGAGCAGTGATGTGGCTGTTGCTGAGTTACAAAGGAATCTATGTTAAGGCACAAAGCACTGAAGAAAAAAATAGTAAAAGCAACAAGTTGCTGACCGTACAGTGACAGTGAATGAGATTTCATGGGTTTGGGCCTGAGTAACAAGATTTCATTTGTTTGGGCTTGAGTGTGTGGTAATGTGAACATACAGAGGTGTGATAGGAGAGTGAGCAGAGTGAATGCTTAGGGTCATACTGCAGTTGTTGCATTTAGGGTTTTCTGTTCCTTTCACAAAAGTATTGAATGCATTATTCCATAGTCATGTGACTCTACTAGGACCAGCACATTAAAATACATGATCTTTTTATATATATATATATATGTATATGTTTATTATATCCATATATAATACAGAGATAATAATTTATATACTTCAAAACACCATGGTTTTTTAACATTGTTCACTTTTACTACAAGGAGGAAAATGAAGTGGAATTAAAAATAAAACATATCTCAGTTTTTTATAGATAGGGGAAAGTCTGGATAGATGAGACAGCATAAATGAAAGAGCTGCTGAGGACCTTGAGAAAGGAACACAGAATGCAGAAACTAGCTGAGTGGAATGAGTAATTGCAACAGCAGAGAAGAAAAATACAAATCACTTTAAAGGGGAACTTTGCAAAAGTCAGTTGGCTCCTGTCTATGAAAGCAAAGCAAAAGGAGATGATGGGTGCATTGGCTCTGCTCAGTGAGTTAAGAAATGGCTTTGAGAGCATCTTGCCCAGCAGTCCTGCTACAGCCTTGAGGGAACAGGCTAGGGACATGCCTTTGCACACTTAGACATGGGTTACTCATTGTTTATTTTGTGTCTTTGTTTCTCTACAGCTTCCCTCACGATAGGCTTAAAAGCACATATTCATTATGAGGTACAACCAGAATCATAGAATCATAGAATTTA
>NW_008692893.1:1226-5918 GCF_000695815.1 Acanthisitta chloris | reverse complement strand
GGCATTGGAATGGGCTGCCTGGGGATATATGGTCGCAGTCAGGAGATGTCCATGATGACTGAAAAAGGGAAATGTAACCCCCATTTTTAGAAAGGGGCAAACAGAACAACTGGGAAATTGTAGACCAGTCTGTCTCACCTCTGTGCCTGGCAAGATCATGAAGCAGATTCTCCTGGAAACAATGCTTAGGCACATGAAAAGCAACATAACCAGCATGGCTCTACCAGGGGCAAGTCATGCCTGATGAATCTCAGGGCCTTCTACAATGAGGCCACAGAATTTGTGGATAGGGGCAGAGCAACTGATATCATCTACCTGGATTTATGCAAAGTGTTTGACACTGTCCCACATGACTTCCTTGTCTCTAAATTAGAGAGATATGAATTTGATGGGTCAAGCATTCAATGGATAAAGAATTAGATGGACGGTCACACACAGAAGTTTGAGGTCAGCAACTCATTTTCCATGTGGAGGCCAGTGCTGAGTGTTGTCCCTCAGGAATCAGTCCTGCAGCAGATACAGTTCAACATCTTTGTCAGTGACATGGACAGTGGGATTGAGTGCACTCTCAACAAGTTTGATGTTGACACCAAGCTGTGTGAGTCAGTTGACCGACAGGAGGGAAGAGATGCCATCCAAAGGGATCTTGACAGGCTTGAGAGGTGGGCCAATGCAAACCTCATGAAATCAAACAAAATGGAGGGCAGGGTCCTACTTGTGGTGCATGGTAATCCCACGCACACCTACAGGTCAAGTGGGGAAGTAATTGAGATCAATAATGAGGAGAAAGACTTGGGTATGATGGTGGACAAGAAACTCACCATGAGTCAGCAGTGTGCGCTAGCAGCCCAGAAAGCCAATTGAATCTTGGGGCCCATCAAAAGGAGTGTGGGCAGCAGGTCAAAAGAGGTGATTCTTCCCCTCTACTTTGCTTGTGTGACACCCCACCTGGAACACTGCGTGCAGTTCGGGTGTCCTAAACATAAGAAGGACATGAAACCATTGGAGCAAGTCCAGAGGAGGCCATGAAGTTGATAAGAGGATGGGTGCATCTCCCCTGTGAAGGCAGGTTGAGGAAGTTATGGCTTTTCAGCCTGGAGAAGATAAGGCTGCTTGGAGACCTCAGTCTATCAGAGTATGAAGGGGGCCTACAAGGGAGCCAGAGAGGGACTCTTTTTAAGGAACCACGGTGATAGGACAAGCTGTAATGGATTCAAACTGAAGGAAAAATTTAGGATAGACATTAAAAAAAGGTTTTTACTGTCAGGGTGGTGAGACACTGGGAACAGGTTGCCCAGGGATATGGTTGCTGCCCCAACCCTGGCAATAATCAGAGTATGAAGGGGGCCTACAAGGGAGCCAGAGAGGGACTCTTTTTAAGGAACCACGGTGATAGGACAAGCTGTAATGGATTCAAACTGAAGGAAAAATTTAGGATAGACATTAAAAAAAGGTTTTTACTGTCAGGGTGGTGAGACACTGGGAACAGGTTGCCCAGGGATATGGTTGCTGCCCCAACCCTGGCAATATACAAAGCCAGGCTGGATGAGGCGCAACCTGGTCTGGTCTAGTGAGGAGGTGTCCCTGCCCATGACAGGGAAGGTTGGGACTAGATGATCTGTAAGGTCCATTCCAACCCCTAAAATTCTATGATTTTACTAGTATCCTTTGATACCTGCACATCATTTACAGTTACTGTTTCTAATTCATTGATAAAGATGAATATTCACTCCAAACTCAGAATATTCTTCGTTGTTCATGTTGTGTTTGATAACATACATCTTCACACAGACGAATATAATCTACAGAGCAAGCAAAGCAACCATGCTGATTGTCAGGAGAATAAGCCTTATAATGTAGCTTTTGGGTTATTATAAAAAGTGTGAAAAAGGTTAATCCAATTCCACACTATAGGATTCCCTCAAGACTCAAAAGCAAAACTTAAAAATGTATAATCTGGTCTCCTGTGTCTGTTAATCCTTTGCACCAAAGATTAGTTCCTGTTTAGGTTAGCAAATAAAAAAAAGATTAAATGAAGGTTAAAGGTTCTCTAAGCCTGTTTCTTTTTTTAAAAAACAAAATCATTATGCTAACAAAACTTAAGTAGGGTTTTAGAGTAGCAACTGAAAATCTCCTTCTTATGATGAAATAATGTGTTCCTTGGATACATAAAATGAATTAGGCACAGTCTCAAATAAAATCAAAGCTGGTGAGTTACAAAGGTCAAATAAATTAAGCTTTCTTTTAGATTTGCATCAGCATCTGAGCCCAATAACATGCTCCTTAATTGAATAGTAAGCACTGTCAGTCAACCTCAGCCAAAGCAGTGCTGATTGTGTAATGGCTTTCAATTGTGACTATTTCAGTCCAGCATATGGAATATTTCACATCACACATTGTTGGCTTTGCTACTGCTGACATCTTAATCTGAAATGGAAGCTGTTTAAAGTCCTCTGATCTCTCAGTTGTTCTAAAATATGAACTATTTAAATATGTATTTCCCAACAATTAGTGCCTATCAGCAACAAGGGCCAATCATTTTTTGTATCATCTGTTTATGGAAAATAGTTCTGCAGATGAGTTAATGGGAAAGTCTGAAAATCCTCTCCTCTTTTTTTTCCATATTTCAGGGATAGAGTACTAAATTTCTGATTCAATAAGTGAACAACTTTTGTTTTGAACACTTGTGGAGTGCCCTCGCTAAAATATTCATCTCTCAAGGCACTAAGCTATCTGCAACAATATTTTTGTTTTGTGTATTGATGTGTCTACCCGTTCTTCTACATAAAGTCAAAAGTGGAAATATATACACAAACTGACAAGATGTAAAATGATTGTGTCACTACTGGGAGATCAACTTGTTAATTATGTGATCTTCCAGTGTTCATATTTCTTTTTGGGTGGGTGGAAAAAAATATGTTTTTATTGCACTGGTACATCGTCAGCAATACAAGTAAATATGAGGTAATAGGGATTACAGTAGTAACTCAGGTAGAAAATTACAGTAGCAATTCCATGAGTTCTGCAGCATCAGTACATTATGTTCCCAGAAGGAGCAACAGGATTATTTCTTTCCCAAGGAAAAAAGGAAAAAATACTGGCACAAACTACAAGCCAAGCTAAGATCTGTTTTAATACTTTGATACTTGCATTTGATTTTTGTTGCATTTGACCAATACCTGATATATGACATGTCCTACAAATGAAATGGAATATGTAAAAATGCATTTGAAATTATACAAACCATACATTTCTTTTCATGTATGATTCTTTATTTAATAGATATATTATCACTTCAATGTAGTGATTTGGGTTTCTTATTTTTAAATGTTGATAGGTGATGCATCTGACAAAGAATGAAGCATTTACCACTCCACATAAAGGATTAATGAATGATAAACATATCTCTTTATTAGAGATCTTTATAAAATCCAAACATTCTCACACTTGTTTTTTATGACTCCAGTTTTAAACTGTGTGATCTCTCACACAACAGCAGGGAAGCAGTCCAACAGCTCAACTGCACTGGAATGCTTTTGATGTAAACTGCAGTCAGAATGCATGAACTCACAGGGAGCCATGAGCTGATGAAAACAGGAACAACAATATATGAATGGTTTAGTTTATCTACATACTCTGTGGAGCTGGAAGCTGACCTACTACTCTTTCTAAGAGAGAGAAACAATATCATTCTCCCTGTAATTCCCCTCACCCCTCACACCCCCAAACTCATTCTAGCAGAGACTTTGAAGAAAAGCAGTCTGTTAAGGGCCTAATGTTCACAGATCAATCAAAAAAAAAATCAGATACTGGTCTCATTTAATTCAACAAATGTTTTACCAATGGCAGCAGCTGAAGCAGAGTAAGAGTCAAAGATTGCAAAATGCTGGTCTAGCATGCAGTCTACTCCATCTTCTTAAGAAGAACCTGCTGTGTCCAAAAGGGATAAAACTATGGCTGGAAGGAATACAAAGAGAATATGACCATCAACTCTGTTTGCAAACAATACTAATTTGTTTATGTCTTTGAAAACAGAGCAAATACTTCCCTTCTCTCCTATGCAGAGGAGCAAGGTAAAACCAAGAATCTAAACCAAAATGCTGATCTTAGTTGTAGATTTCCTGCTTTTCTCACCAGCAAAATTTAGCCTTAGTTTTCTAATTAGAAATAAAGTCTCTGATTTGCTAGCAAGCTTTATTATGCAACATAACTGATTGCTTCCTGATGCTGTGTTGAATATGCTGAGATTCCTAATTTCTTTTTTTTGCAGTCTTAGCTCTGATGATACATTAGCATTCAAAGTAGGCATACAATTGCAATCTTTCAATCACTTTTCACTGAAACTAGTATTTTTCAAAAAATTCATTTTCTTTCCCCAAATTAGTACAGAACTCTGGTCATTTGTCCTTGCTCTATAAAAGCTGCAAAGTGCGTCATTACTTGCCGTGAGGTTTTTTCTTTAAGTTGCTTCATGCCCTCCAGTATCTCAGTGCAATCGGTTTGTCTACTGTGTGAAAGAACACTTCATAGAATCAGAATCAGAGAATCAGAGAATTTAAGAGTTGGAATGGACCTTATGTATCATCTAGTCCCAACCTTCCATGCCATGGGCAGGGACACCTCCTCACTAGACCAGGTTGCTCAAGGCCTCATCCAGCCTGGTCTTGAACACTGCCAGGGATGGAGCAGCTA
>NW_008692893.1:0-205 GCF_000695815.1 Acanthisitta chloris | reverse complement strand
GGCATAGGCCCGCCTGTCAAGGTCCCTCTGGATGGCATCTCTTCCCTCCAGCATGTTGGCTGACTCACACAGCTTGGTATCAACATCAAACTTGCTGAGGGTGCACTCAGTCCCACTGTCCATGTCACTGACAAAGATGTTGAACTGTATCAGCCCCAGCACTGACCCCTTGTACTACTTTGAAAGCAAACCAGTGAGAGACTCT
>NW_008692892.1:33230-33481 GCF_000695815.1 Acanthisitta chloris | reverse complement strand
CAGCGCCGTGACGGCGCGGGGGGAGGGACAAAAAGGGTTCGATCGCGATGGGGGTCGAGGGACGTGTGATGAGTTGATGCGGGCTCAGCTGCACCCAGGGTGGGACTGGGTCATTCCAGCCTCACACAGCCATCTGTACACTGCCGGGAAGGAGGAAAATTCTGTGATATGATATGAAAATGGCTGTCTGGGCAATCTCGTTGCGTTTTACCAAGCACCAGCACCTCTCGTGGGGGGGGGGCCCGGGGCAG
>NW_008692892.1:30064-33162 GCF_000695815.1 Acanthisitta chloris | reverse complement strand
TGGTGCAGGGTTAAGCCCTAGGCCTCCAGCGGGGCCTGTGGGGCTGTGGTGGTGGCCTGGGGGTGTCGTGAGTCTTCCCCTGGTGGGGAGGGAAGGGTTGGGGGTCTCTGGGTTGTCTGACCCCAGCCATCGGTGCAAAATCGGGGGGAACTCCCCTGGAATGAGGGAGAGGAGGGTGGGAATTTTTGGCTTGTCTGGTCCTGGACAGGGGGAAAAATGGGGGGGGATGTCACCCTGAGTGGGTGAGGGAGGGCTGGATTGAGGGGTCTCTGGGTTGTCTGACCCAAATCATGGTGCAAGTGGGTGAGGGAGGGCTGGATTGAGGGCTCTCTGGGTTGTCTGACCCCAGTCATGGTGCAGATTGGGGGTTCTTCCCCCAGGGTGATGGAGGGTGGGGTAGGGAATCTCTGGGTTGCTTTGTCACGAACAGGGAGCAAAATGAGGGGGGTCCTGTCCTGTCCTGTCCTGCAGGGCTGAGCTCGATGGAGCTCGATGACTCGATCAGGGTGGTAATGGACCAATTCTGCCACAAGAGGGAGCTTCAGCCTCGCTAAAAACCCAAAACCACCTCAAAACCTCTGCCGGAATCCTGGGGGTCGCGGTGGGGGAGAGGGACCCCGTCCTGCCCCTGTGCTGTGCCTTTTCGCTCCCCAGACCCATCCTGCCAAACCCTGTGTGGGGCTGGAGTGGTATTTGGAATGCTGGGGTGCTCCTAAGGGATGCTGGATGGAGCTGGACCAGTATTTAGGGATGCTGGGATACTCTTAAGGGATACTGGATTGGACTGAATTGGTGTTTGGGGGTGCTGGGATGCTCTTAAGGGATGCTGGATGGGATCAGTAGTGTCTGTCCTCATCACACTCCATTCCACCACACTCTTGCATTGCCACTCCTCCCAGTTTCTCCCAGTTCCACCCAGTACCCAGTTACTGGGATGAATCCCTCCTCTCCCACCCCGAGGTCCCCCCCCAGGGCAGGATTTTTGGGTGGGACCCTCCTCCCTCCCTCCAGACAAGCTTTTTAATTGTTTGATTTACTCATCTCCTCCCTGATGTGCTGATGTACTCCACTGCCTCTTAATTGCTCCCAAACTTGGGCAGTTTGTCATGTTTTAGGGAATGCTGAATGGTGTAATTAAACCCCTCAGGGTGTAAATCAGCAGCGCAGGAGAGAACTGAGCTTTTGGCATGATAATAAAACTAAAGTGGCATGAAAAGTGCCCATTTTGGCACCAGCACTGAATGCTGATGCTGGGGCTGAGGACAAGAAGGCTTTGTCAGCCTCTGGTGCACTGTGACAGAACCAAAATTACCTGTTTTCATCACGGGATGGGTTAGGTTGGGAGGGATTTTAAGGATCATCTCATCCCACTCTCTTCAATGGGCAGGGACACCTCCTACCAGTATAGGTTACTCCAGGCCCCATCCAACCTGGCTTAGAACACTTCCAGGGATGGGGCAACCACAGCTGAGGCACTGGCACAGATGGGATCATTTTTAATGTCTCATCCAACACAAACCATTCTGTGACTCCATGATTCCCTGATCCCTTTGTCTATGCAATTAATTAATATATTGAATAGCATATATTAAATAGCACTAACATGTTAAACTACACTGGTTCCACAGCCCTCTGAAGGTCACCACTGGTCAATGATGGCCATAAGGACTCTGAGCCACTGACCACAACCCTCTGGATGTGACCATACAACTCGTTCCTTATCTGTCTAACATTCCACTCATCAAATCTCTCCCAAAACACACTGAGACATCACCACTGGAGCTGAAGATGGGGCATGTGGGTCAGGGGGTGACTGTCCCCCATGTCCCATGTCCCCTGCACCCCCAATCAGCATCATTCCCACCTCTCCCTGGGAAAGGAATCTCTTTTCCTTTATTAACAACATCCAAGCGCCGAGTGGGTGCCTAAATCAACAAAAATAATTCATGAGAGCCATTAACTGCTGCAAGTTTGGCTCTTTTTTTTTTTTACGACTGACTTCAAATTAAAAGAAGAAATTAAAAATAAACCAACCCCAACCCTCAGCACGTTGGGAATCTGCAGCTTCTCCAGCACATCCATGCGTTTCTTGCCGCCTCCCACCGGCCCTGGCTCTGCCATCGGAGGGGATTCAATTAGCAGCCTGAACCCACCCCCGACTGCTGCTCCTGTGTGGAAAACCCTCCTGGTGCTGCTCGGGAAGGGCTGGGCATGGCTTGGAGGGTTTATCCTGTAGTTTGTGGGGGCCATGAACCCCCTCGGTGTGGGGTGTGGTGAACAGGTCAGTGAGGAGCTTTCCTCCTCCTCCTCCTCCTCCTCTTCTTCTTCATTCTCCTTAGTCATTGGAATGCACTGCCCAGGGAGGTGGTGAAGTCACCATCCCTGGAGGTGTTCAAGGAATGACTGGACGTGGCACTCAGTGCTCTGGTCTAGCTGACAAGGTGGTGATGGATCACAGGTTGGACTCAGAGGTGTTTTCCAGCCTCAGTGACTCTGTGATTCCTCCTCTAACAGCTCCAAACACTCCAGGTGCTGGAAGTACATGGAGAATAAAACGGGATGCTGAACCCACCCTGATACCAAATCCATTCCATCTTCCCAGTGCATCTCTTGACAGGACCTGTGAGTGCTGCCTGTCCCATGGGGATCCAGGGATATGAATCCATCTCCAGCACCCTGGGAGACCATGAGGACCTGTGACACAGGTCCAAGTCCATCCCCCAGTGCCCTTGGGGACTGTGGGGACACAGTGGCACAGTCTGTTTCTGTCCCCCAGTGCCCTTGGGGGCTGTGGGGACCTGGTGGCACAGGTCCATCCCCAGCACCTTTGGGGGCTGTGGGGACACGGTGGCACAGCTCTGGATCTGTCCCCCAGCACCTTTGGGGACCATAGGGACACGATGGCACAGGTTCTGTTTCTGTCACCCAGTGCCCTTGGGGACCTGGGCAAAGACAGTGTTCCTTGGGGACCATGGGCACACGATGGCTCAGGTCTGGATCTGTCCCCCAGCACTCTTGGGGACGCGGTGGGACCCCCCGGTGGTGACGGACCGCAGAGTGTCCCCACGGCGCGGTGGCAGCAGGAGAGACGCGTGTGT
>NW_008692892.1:28749-30001 GCF_000695815.1 Acanthisitta chloris | reverse complement strand
TCGCCTTATCGGCGGCGGCAGCGCGGGGGCTGCGGGGGAGGGACGGGACGGGGACACACAGCAGGGAATTGTCGTTAAATACTAGGGGGAAAAGCCAATGGGATTTTTGTCCCAGTCCTGCTCTATCCCTGGATCCCGGCACGGAGCGAGAGGGGCTGGAGTGCGGGGAGCTCTGTCCCTGCCAAGGGCAACCGCGGGTTAATTACCCGTAATTATCCTGTCCTTAATGAAGATGCAAACTATCCTAGGAAGGGGAACGGCAGCTCCGCTGCCTCGGGGTGAGCTGTCGGGTGGTCCCCACCGCCCGGACCCCCAGCCTGGCTCTGTACCCTCGGCTGCCGCACGTCCCGCTAGAAGCTGAGCATCTGCTCCTCTGCCATCCCTGCTGGGAGGAGCATTCTGCCCTCCCGAGCGGTGGGTGTGTTCCTTCTCCTCTGGCTCTTCCCAGGGATGTGGTTGTTCCCGGCCCGCGGGTGCCACACAGGACACCAAATGTTTGGTGCTGGTGTCACTCAACAGCACTGCTGGTGTCCCTCTGCCCAGCGAGGACACATGGAGAACCAGGCAGCAGGGAAAGGCAGGTTGGATGGGGCTTGGAGCAACCTGGACTAGTGGAAGGTGTCCCTGCTCATGACAGGGGGTGGAACTGCATGAGCTTTAAGGTCCTTCCAACGCAAACCAGTCTGGGATTTCATGAATCTATAACAACCCATAGTTTTGGGGTACCATGTGTGGTTGGAATGTTAGAGGTGTTGCTTATGCTCGGGGCAGGGACATCTCATAGGTGCTCAGCACCAGTCTGGGCCAAGATGTGTGTGGCCAAAAGGTTCCAGGTTGGGATGAGATGTGAGAGGTGGAGACACAAGTGGCTGGGATGGAGCAGATGGAGCTGTGCCTGCCTGTGCCATGAATCCAGTGCCCAGCACAATCATGGAATTACAGAGTCACTGAGGTTGGAAAACACCTCCAAGACCATTGAGTCCAACCTGTGAACCATCACCACTTTGTCAACCAGACCAGCGCACTGAGTGCCACATCAGTTGCTCCTTGGACACCTCCAGGGATGGTGACTCCATCACCTCCCTGGGCAGCATATTCCAATGCCTGACACCCCTTTCCACGAATAAATTCCTCCTGAATTCTTTCTGACACTTGTACTCCAGCCATGCACACAGAGCAGGTGTCCCCACACCATTCCGAGGTGGTGACACCTCACTGGCACTGCTGGCACATCCATCCCTTTGTTGGCTCT
>NW_008692892.1:26886-28605 GCF_000695815.1 Acanthisitta chloris | reverse complement strand
ATTGATTTTTCCCCTTGTTTACTGGAATTTCTCCCCATGGTGCAGAGGAGGAAGGCGAATCACTCGCTCTGCCATGCCAGTGCTGTGTGCTGGGAGCATCCATCACCACCAGGGACAGGAAACTCTCTCCAATCCCTCCCCATTGCCTTTCCCCCCCCCCCTCTCTCATTTTCTCCCCTGATTTCCAGGCAGGGCCGTGGCAGCGCTGCCGAAAGCCGATCAATCCGCTCCTAACGCAGCTCCCACGGCCTCATCCATCAGCCAGGCTCGTGTGGAGCAGCCGCAGCTTCATGGGCACTTTGGGGCCCAAAACAGCCCATTTGGAGCTCCATCATATTTCCTCCTTCTCTTCCCCATTTGTTCCGTGTTTGTGGAGCACAAAGGCAGCACAGGCTGAGGGGGAACAGGCAGTGGAGGCTGATTGAATCCCGAGAAACAAAAGCGCCTGTTTTCATGGAAATGCCCTGGAAAGGAGGGAGGAAATTTGGGGAGAGAGAGGCACAAGGCTGGGAAAAAGCTGGGCAGGGTGAGCTCAGTGTTGGTATCACAGTGTGGCCGGAGCAGGGAAGAGGAGGATACATGGGCTGAAGTTTTCCCGCAGGCACCAGGAGCCCTTTAAAGCACTGGAATACATATATATTATTTAGATAGGGCTGGGCTGGGCTGGATCCTGCCCGGGCAGAGCATCCCCATGAAGCCAGGAGCAGCATCCGGATGGGGAGTGGCTGGGAGAGGCCAGAGCTGAGGTGACACTCCAATGTTACCTCCTGCTCCCTCCTCTCCTCCTTAAAGGGGCTGTGCATGTCAGGTGCTGTGTCCTGTCCCCACATGTCCCACAGGAATCCTGTGTTCCCCAATGTCCCTAAACACATGGGGGGGGGGTCACCATTATTGATCCAGTGATGACACTAGCACGACACATCCAGGGGCTAAGAGGGGTACAGGGAGACCCCCAAACATGGGGAGAGGGTGAACAGCGTCAAAGGTCCCAGACCAGGACCCCAACCCATGGAGATGTAATGGGAGCCCCAAAGGTGCTGGTGATCACAGGACACAGACTGGGCAAGTGAGTGACACCGATGGGTGACACCAAGGGTGGCACTGACCGCCAGGATGGGGCAGAGCAGCTCCCCACGGCCCCGCTCAGCTCCAGCCGAATTTGGTGTCATCCTGCAGAGGAAGATTATGGTAATTTTCCTCCCCCCTCACGCATAATTTCCCGCCCGGGCTGCAGCGGCGGCTGCGGGAGCGGCTGGGTGATGGGAATGTCATCTGCAATTCCATTATCTCCTCCTGCCTCCCTGCTTCTCTCTGCCTTGTGAAACCCTCATCAAAATCTGTCGATCTAATTAGGACAATTACAGCGCGAGGACAGCTGAAACCCGCCCGAAGTCTCCTCGGCAAGAGGAGAGGAACGGGGTTTTGGGGGGTTTTTGGGGAGATTTTGGAGGGATTTGAAGGGGTTTGGGGGATTACTTGGGTTTTGCAGGGGGATGGATGTGATCAGGGGGTCCCAGCCCCACGTGCTGTCCCAATGCTCCTTCCCGGTGCTGCTTTTGGGGTGCAGAGCCCCAAGGGGATAGAAGTGGCCTCGGATGTATCCCCATGGGCATGTCATATCCCCCTGTCACCATGAGACCCCCACGTGTCCTGCCAGGGAACACAGATGCCACACGGTGACAGCTCTGTGTCCCACCTCGCTGGCTGTCACGCCCTGGA
>NW_008692892.1:25814-26687 GCF_000695815.1 Acanthisitta chloris | reverse complement strand
CGGCAGCAACTGGCGGGTTGGCAGCGAGGGCACAGCTTCATCGGGGTCCAGATCGCTGTCCCCACACTCGGATATGCCATGGGAGGATGAGGAGAGTACCGGGGATGCTCCAGAACCCTGAGCTCTGCAGTGGGAGCAGTGATGGTCATCCCAGGGTGCTGGGGGTGCTCAGCCAGCCACAGAGATGGTGGCAGCTGAAGGGTTGGCAGCAAGGGAACAGCTCCACCAGGGTCCAGATCTGTGTCTCCGTGATGGGATATGCCATGGGATGATGGGGAGATTCTCTGGGGCTGGATGCTCCAGGATTCAGACCCCTGACTCTGCAGAGGGTGCAGAGATGCTCACTCCGGGGTGTTGAGCATGCTCCACTAGCCATGGAGACTGTGGCAGCTGGCAGTGAGGGCACAGCTCCACCAGGGTCCAGATTTGCAACCCCACACTGGGATACACAATGGGGAGATGTGTAAAGCCTCTGGGAGCGGATGCTCCAGGATCCAGAACCCCGAGCTCTGCAGAAGGTGCAGCGATGCTCACCCCAGAGTGCTGGGAATGCTCCGGGGTGCAGCTCCTCCGTGCCCACCTCCGCCAGCCCACACCAGCCTTGCAAGGGCACAAAAAGCCAGGCAGGGACATTCTGGGACCTTGCACCCCGCCGGGGGTGAAGGGCGAGGGGGGCGGAGAGCAGAGCCGGCTGCACGGGCAATTAAGGGAAGTGCCAATTGTCAGCGGCGGTGATTAACGCCGCTCCAAATCCGCATGAATATTAACGGCCGACACGGCCCAGGCTCCCGCGCCATGAATTCTGGATGAATCTTAAGATAAATCGTTTGGATAACTTAGCGGCAGGCGGGCTCCCCCCCCCCCCCCCTCCCC
>NW_008692892.1:25476-25746 GCF_000695815.1 Acanthisitta chloris | reverse complement strand
TCGGGACTCTGGCAGGGGAGTGCAGGGTGCCCAGGACTCCCCGGAGACGAAAGGAAAGGCTCCTCGGCTCTGGCTTGTTCCCAGGAAGGGTGACAAATCCTGTCACTTGCCACAGTTCTGTTATCTTTGCTGGGGGACATTTGCTTAGCCTCGGGGGCTCCATCCCGGAGGGTTGGCATTTGTCACTGCCCGTTATGGATACAGTGCATCCCCCGGAGCTCTCCTGACACATTCCCATTAACCGTAGCGCATCCCACTCCTCCAACCCTT
>NW_008692892.1:22616-25315 GCF_000695815.1 Acanthisitta chloris | reverse complement strand
GAGCCTTGATTGCATCCCTGTGCCGCCATAAATCAGCCCGGGGAGCCTGGCAGCACGAGCTGGGAATGGCAATGGCACGGCCAGGGGATGAGCATCGCTGTGTCACCCGGGATGGGATGCAGGGACCAATATCATCGGGACACTGGGATGCATGTAGGGACTGGTATCACTGTGTCGCTGTGGTGGGATGCAGGGACCAGTATCGCTGTGTCTCTGGGATGGGATGCAGGAACCACTATCACTGTGTCGCTGGGATGGGATGCAGGGACCAGCATCAGGGACCAGCATCACCGTGTCACTGGGATGATAGGATGCACTCCAGTGTGCCAGGAGCTGCCCCTTCCCAGGGCACTGCCTCATCCAGCAGCCTTGAGCACCTTTGGGTCCTGTGGTGCTCAAAGGTGCTGATGGAGCTAGGACCTACCCCAATGCCCTCTGGGTCCCCAGATTTGGGCAGCACCAAGAGGTTTTCCTCTGGAAGGACCTTCTGTCTGCTGCTTCCTCCTTTCCCTTCCCATCGGCGGCTCTCTCTCATCCTGCCGAGGCCCCTCGGTGACCCGCGGTGGCAGTGTGCCCACGGAGAGCTGCGAAGCTGCCCCCCAGCTGCCAAAACAGCGTCAGAAAAATCAGGAAATCAGGTGCAAATGGCAAGAGGAGATTAAGGCGAGAGGAGCGATTGAATCAGGGGCCATTAACAGATTAAATCATTACACGGAATCAGATCAGCGCACAAATAATATGAATAATAAACGTGGCTCAGGGGCATCAGCTCCTGCTTCCAATTTATTTCAGCCAGAAGATGAGGGCTGGTGGCTGCCACCACCCACGTGGCCTGGGGACAGCACCTGGCTCTGCTCCCTGTGGGGCAGAGCACACGTGGAGGAGCTCTGTGGCTGGAGACAACTGTGCCAGCTGGGATGTCCCCAGGGGCCCTCAGCCTCCAGGGAACCTGATGCACCCCAGGGAGATGTGCTGCCCTTTTTGGGGGTCCCTTTTTGTGTTCAGGCTCACCCCACCAGGATCCTGCTAACCCCAATGAGGTCTTGTAGCCTCCACAGCACTGATACCCCAGTAGGGACCCCAAACGTTAGATGCCTGATCCACAGCCCCTCATCCAGCTTTTTCTTCTCCTCCAAATACCATTCTTGGTTGGATTTCCTTCCCTGTCCTGGTTCCTCTCTGGAGAAGGGGAGCAGCCAGAGCCATGTTCTGCTCTGAAGGGTTCTAGGGTGGTGTGAAGCAGCAAAGACACATCAATAGAAGGCTGCAAACAGAGGGAAAATATATTTTCTCCCCAACTTAATTTCATTCCCATCACCAAAAATCCCAAGGAACTGAAAAAAAAGCCTGAGCATCCTCTGCATGGGCACAGGGAGGGGGTTGAGTCCTCCCTTGGCTGCAGGAGGGTTAATTCACATCTCAGCACCGTCAAATCTATTCTGCTGGCAAATCCTTTCTTCCCTAAATTCCTGCCTGCCCAGGAAGGCAGGACAAAGTCTGAGCTGCTTCGACAACACCTGGGAACAAGTCCTATTATGTGGTGTGACAACGTTTGATGAATTCCTGTGTGCCTGGGGGAAGGGACTAAGTAGGTGAATGAAGTGAGAATATTCTCCATGACAATCAATACCCTCGATTGAGCCATCGCAGTCTCCGCAGATGTGACATTTGGATTTCACTTCCTTGGACATACTAACTGGATTTATGTCCTCTTAAAATGGAAACAGCAGGGACTGAGGTGATGGAAGTGGATGGTGTGGTGTGGGCATGGTGATGGGTTGGGATGATGGAGCTGGGGAGATTGGTTGGGATCATGGATTGGGGTGATGAAACTGGGGTGATGGGTTGGGCTGATGGAACTGGAGTGAGTGTTTGAGATCCTGGATTGGGTGATGGAGCTGGGATTATGTATTGGCATGATGGAGCTGGAGAGATGGAGCTGGAACGATGTGTTGGGATGATAGGTTGGGGTGATAGAGATGGGGTGATTTGGGGTGATGGGTTGCAGTGATGGAGCTGGGGTGAGTGCTGGTGTGATGGAGTGGAGCTGATGGGTGATGGAGCTGGAATGATGGATTCCATGACACAGCTGGAGTGATGTGGGGTTGGAGTGATGTGTTGGGATGCTGGAGTTGGAGTGATAAGGCTGGAGTGATGGGTTGGGTGATGGAGTTGGGGTGATGGGTTGGGTTGACGGATTGGGACAATGGGTGGAGGTGGTGGAGCTGATGCAATGCTCCATGCAGGCAGGTCCATGCCAGGTGAGGGATGCCTGGGCCACATTCTGGAACTGCAGATAAGACAGAGTGGGGCAAGCTGAGCTCAGAGCAGGGGAACCCTCACATCTGCCACCTGCAGGGACAGGGTACATTTACCATCACCTCCCTCTCCATCCCATGAGTGCCACCCCCATGGGTCCGTCCCCCCACCATCCCCAGACCCCTGGCACTCATCCCATTGGCCTCACCCTGCTGTGATTCCAACACCCTCATTCCTGGGTACCTCCTGTCACTCTCCTACCGTGACTCTGGGATTCCCGTCACATCCCAGGGCTCCTGAGCTGCTGCCTCATCCCCAGCACAGCCATTTGTTTGTGCTGATTCCAGCCAGACTAATGGTTTTAATGGCACATAATCATTTTTCAGGAGTCATTTGATGCTACTAATCATCTCTGCACTCCGTCACGACGGGATGTGGAA
>NW_008692892.1:4676-22568 GCF_000695815.1 Acanthisitta chloris | reverse complement strand
TAATCTGTATTTCACCACATCTTTCTGCCTAATGATACTTATAACTGTTAATAAATGACTACTTAGGCACTTTTCCTTTTTTTTTTTCATTGGTGGGAGATAAAATAATTCTGAATTAAAACCTCCAAATGGGAAAGGGAAGTGGTGGATCAAGTGTTTCCCTGCTCACTGGAGTGGGGGGTCACGTGGTGGGAAGTTGGGAGAAGATTTTGCTGCTCAGAACATTTTAGCCTCTGGGTTAAAATAACAAGTGTTACCAAAAAAAAAAAAAAGGTAAAATAAACCATTTTGTAATGAAATTTCATCTCTGTACCAAGAGGATCCTCCTGGCCTTATGCCCAACGTCTTCAGGATGAATTAACGCTCTGCTCCTCACACTCCAGCTTGTTTCAGGGCGTAATTAAAGGGAATCTGGCAATTTTTTAGAAAAGAAAATACGTTTTTCTTAACACATTTCCTTCCCTGAGCTCCTAAAAACAGGGATTGAGGACAGGGAATGGGCTCAGAGCACTGAGTGTGCCTTAAGGTGCAGCAGATCATGGCTGTGGATGCTCCTTGAAGCCTGGGAGATGCCACCACGAAGGGAAGACACCAGGGGGAGGAGGATGCAACAGCTCAGGGGGAAGAGGAGGAGAAGTGTGACCCACTGGGACCTCTGCATGGCCCTGGGGTGCAGCTGGAGCCATTAACCTGTGCTGATCACGGTGTCCCAGCTCTAATTAGTCCCTGAGGTAATAAACAGCAGCCACTTGCTGAGGAGAATGTGCAGACACTGCCATGGAGCTGCTGGGATCAGGGATGTGTGCTGAGTCCTTTGCTGGGACGGGGAGCAGTGTCACATCTGGCTGGTGGAGGGCTGAGTGGCTGCAGGCACTAATCAGCTGGAGCAGTAATTAATGGTGGCTCCGGTGGCAGCAGAGCCCGAGCAGTGTGTGGCTGTCACACCAGGTGCTGCCAGGTCACTGCAGTGTGTGTGCCACCTCCCAGCCCAATCCCTCTGTCCCCAGAGCATCCTTGGCTCCATGCTCTGCATCCCTCCTGGTGACTTGCCAGCCCCAGGGATGTCCTGCTGGGACAGGAGCCCTGGGACCCATGGACAATGTCCCTGCAAGGATGTGAATGTCATGGAGTGAAGCTCCTTTTAATCTTTTTCCTTCTCTTTTATTCTTTTTTTGTATCCTTTTCCACTTTTTCTCCTTTTCTCTTCCTTTCTTTTATCCTCCTTTCCCTCTTTTTCCTTCCTTTCCCTCTTTTTCCCCTCTTTCCTGCTTCCCCCCCCACCCCCCGAAGCAGCAAATCATTTTGATGGTGGCAGGACCAAGGTCCTTTATCACTACATGGAGTCACCTAGTCCCCTCTATCCATCATCCTTAATGGATTAGAATGTAATTACTCATGGATTCCTCCTACACTACTCACAGCCCCCAGTGCTCAGGATAAGGATTCCCTGGGATAAGGATTCCCTGTCCCTCTATTGTTTCCCACCTGAAGCAGATGATCAGGAGAGATCCCAGGCAAGGCCCAGCCTAGGGGCACATCCATCCAGTGATCCCAATCTCTGCTGGCACAAATTGGACAAGGTTCAGAGCAACCTGGGCTAGTGGAAAGTGTCTCTGCCCATGGCAGGGTGTGGGATGAGATGAGCTTTAAGGTCCTTCCAACACAAAACATCCTGTGATTCCATGATCATTCATCTCACTCCATCAGCAGAGACACTGTCAGGGCAAGGGGATGACCTGTGGGACCCTCTGGATCATGCTCCTACCTGGAGCTCACCCCTATCCCAACCCCTTACCCTGCTCTCCCCCTGTCTGTGCCCTCAGAGCTTCCTGAGAGGTTTTTCCCTGCTGTAAAGAAAACGACCAACATTCTTCTGCTCCTCTGTCCTGGTCATTGGGGCTTGAATTATCCCATCAATCATAGAGCAGTGCTGGAGGTGGCAGGAGCCAGGCAGGCTATGAGGGAGAGGTGAGGGATCCTTGGTGGCACAGAAGCAATGGATCCAGTCTCAGCATCCTGCTTGGGCTGGGAAAACCTCCCCAAAACCTCTCAGGGGACTGAGCATCCCAGCCTGGATCCAGCCTGCTCCCAGGATACGACTCTGGTGCCACATCCTGCACCCCAGTGCTGCTGCCAGACCCTCTCCCAAGACACATGGAGGATAGCCATCAGGTAGGAAAGGCCAGTTGGTAAATCCTCCTTTTAACCACCTTGTTTTTCCCTCCTCTTTCTTCCTTAGAGGCAATTTGGCCACGCAAATGTTGTTGCAAGCAATTACCTGCACATCCTGTAATGTGTCCGAAGCTGAAGCCCTGGAGTGGGCCAGGATCATCCCTGGAGCTGAGCACTGGCAGCTGGCACAGCCCTGCTGCCTTCCAGCTGCCAGCTAAGGACTATCCCAATGGATGAAAGGGGAAAAGGGCATTTTTTGCCATGGCAGTGCCCGTCTGGGCTCACAGCCATGGAGCAGAGCCGAAGGCATCCAGCGGCTTCACCATCTGCTCTGAGCTGGGAACATGTGGGGACAAAGCGAGTGTCACTTGTGCTAATTCTCCAAGACAGTGGCAACTGGTTTAATGCCCTTTGAAGAGTTGGCACGTGGCTTTGTGTCCATCTTCCCACCCTAAAAAGTGGGAGTTGCTGCCCCAGAGCATCCCTGGGGCACCCATTGCTTCCCCTGTGCCCCCCAGGGATGTATTGCTGTGCCACTGTTGGAAGCTTCATGGCTTTGATTGGAAACATTTTTCCTGTTATTAAAAATGTAGACACGAGATATTTTCAGCTCTTTGGTGCTTTTTTTTTTGGTGGGTTTTTTAATAAACTCTGTGTGAGCAGGTTCCTTCCCTTTGGGAAGGCACAGGAAGGATCCCTAAGCCACCATGGGGATGGGGACAGGGACACACTCAGCTCCAGCACGTAGGACCTCATCAGTGACCTGAGATGTGGAGGTTGGAGGGTGACAGTAACTCCAGCCCTAATAAATCCTGGTGACACGGTTACACAGGGCCATGGCACATCTCAGCAGCCTAATTAAAAACTGGAATAAAACCAGGCAAGAAACTAGCTTAATTTGGGTGGTTTTGCCTTGCTGGTGTGGGAGAAGTTCTGTGCATGGGGGAGGGTTTATATGAGCTTAATTAGGCCTCAGGTTTGGGTCAGGGACAGGGACAATGTGCTGCTGTGGTGGCCTGGCAACCTGGGGCTACTGTGGCCATGCAGCAAGGGGCTAGTGGCCCCATGGGTGGTTTTTTCCCCCTCTTAGTCTTTTCCTTTTAATCAAACCTTCAAACTGGACCCAAATCAGCTGTTTATGGCTCTGGCAGGACCCTGATGTGTCACCAGTAGGATTTGGGGAGTGGGAGGCTCTTGACTGAACTAGAGGAGCTTCTAACTTGCAGGACAGACACCACAGTGCAGCAGCTTCTTTCCTTTCTTCTCCTCCTCTCAGAGGTGATGCTGTGGAAAGGGAACGAATGACTCCTGGTTTATTCCAGGGAGACAATCCAGCACTGTCCTTCTAATCCCCACTTTATTATGAAAGCATTGAAGCAGCTTTGGAGAGGAGAATTTCAGTGCATAGGCACAGCCAATGGATGGGGCAGCTCCTGGTATGTCCCTGCTCATCCCTGCAGCTTCTGGCAGGACCCTACAGCTCCCAGTATTTCATGGCATATCCCAGCTTCTCCCAGCATATCCTAATATCTCCTGGCATTTTCCAGAATCTTCCAGCATGTTCTAGCACATCCAAACACATCCAAGCATCTCCCGGCACATCCCAGCATCTCTCAGCCTCTCCCAGCACATTCCAGAATCTCCCAGCTTCTCCTAGCATCTCCCAGCATATCCTGGCATATCCCAGAATCCTGGCACATCCCAGCATTTCCCAGCATCTTCTGGCACATACCAACATCTCCTGTTATCTCCTCCTGGCATGTCCCAGCATCTTCCAGCACATTCCAGCATGTCCCGGGGTACCAGGGCAATTCTCACATTCTGGTACTTCCTGAGAAGACCCCAGGACACCTCCTGACCTCTCTTTAGCAGAAGTTTAGTTTTGGGATGCAGGGAATGTGGGGTTTTTTTTGATAGCTGATGCCCCATGTGCCACCCTCAGCCCTTTGCCACATACATGTGGCACCACATGGCCAAGGCTGCTGGTCCCAACCAGCAGCTCCAGAAAATCTCCAGGAATTGTGCTCAGACTTGGGTGATTTTCTGCTGGTTTGGAGTAGAGCCACGAGCGTGAGATCCAAGGCACTTGAATGAGCAAATTCCCGTGCAGATCATTCCCTAATTAAAACACATCCAGCAGCTGTGTGTGAGCTGGGAATGCCGGGAAGAGACCAGCTCCCAGGGGTGGGGGATGTCCTCTCGGCAGCCTCCCACTGTCCGCTGCCAAGCCTGGAGCTGCTCCAGGCTCACTGATGGAAAACTGGGATCCATGGCCATATGAGAAGGAGGCAGGGATGAAGCAGAGCCAGCCCCGTGTCTGGGGATTTCCAGCACAGCTGGAAAATCCCATCTTCTTTCCCACTTTCCCATTACTGTTGGTCACTTCCCGCAGAAGCATCACTGGCTGCTCCAGGCGGGCAACACCCTGGAAATGAAATTGGGATGTGCAGGAACACTTGGGGCATAGAGGAGCTTTATTCCCCCTGTTCCATGCCTGGGGGCTCACCAGCCCCCCAGTCCTGTGGCATGGCAGGGAATGCCTCTCCACTGGGGATGTCCTTGTGTGCCCTCATCGTGGGGGATCCACTCCCACAGGTGTCCCTTGGGAGCTGTGGAGGGTTCCAAGGGTGCTCACAGAGGATGGGATGCCAGTAGGATAATGGGGTGCAAGGGGGGAGGCCCCAGTTTGGCTCAGGGGTCTCTGGAGTGTTTCCAAGGTGGATGGTGACCAGTGTTCCCTGAGACACACAACATCAGCTTCCCATCTTAGAGTGAGCTACTGGGAAATGGCTCAGGTTTTGTGGGCTCCCTGGTACCCCAAGCCCTGCTTCTGCTTGGAGGGTGATGGTGTGGCTGCCAGCCCCAGGTGTCCCCATCCCTATCCCACACATGGCCAACTGGATGTCCTCAGAGCCACAGATCTCTCCACCCATTCCTGCCTGGGGGCTGTGGCACAACCCCAGCTGTGCAGGGACACATCCTCCTGGAGATGTTACCAAGTCACTACATATCCCCAGTGTGCTGTCCCCAGGAGGGCTGGGCCAGGGTCAGGTGAGGGACACTGCATCCCCAGGCTGCGCAGAGCAGCCGACGGCGCCGAGACAGGAGCACGGAGGAAGGGGCTGCACGGGAGGAGTATTTTTAGCTTTCTCATTAACTGAGTCCTTTCAAATTAGCCTTCTATTAACCTCAAAGCGCAGTGAAAGCTCTGCAAAGCAAGCGTGGGATTTTTTCCCCTTCCCTTGCAGGGCTTAAGGCTCCTGCGGAATATCAAGGTTTTCCTGATTAGCGTCACATCTGCCTTGATGCTCTAATGAAGGGAAGTTGTGTCATGGGGAACTTTGGGGGGAACAACTGGGGTGATGTCCATGGGGATGAGGCAGAGTCTAGGAGACTCTGTCCAGCCCTGCCTGTGTGGGTGGGAGGGCAGTGAGGATCCAGCAGGACCCTCCAGGCATCTGTCACCTCCACATCCACCCTGGAGTTGCCCATGGCCAGGGAGATCCAGAAACTCCATGCAATCTGATGATTCTCCACTGGCATGAGCTGTCTCCATCTCTCTACAGGTTTTTGCAGGAGCCTATGCTGCTCCCCATGGGTTTTGGGGTGTATGTGGCTGGTCTGGGGCCAAACCCACTTGGCCAGGTGTTGGCAGGATGGGAGAGCTGGTGTTACACCCCCCTGGATCCATGTCGTGTTCTCCAGAGTGTTCCTGGGATGGAGATGGGGGGAGGGAAGTGGAGGAGGGATGGGGATGGAAGGGGATGGATATGGAAGAGGATAGATATGGAAGGGGATGAAGACGGGAGGGGGATGGAGATAGAGGAAGGATGGAGATGGAGAAGGGATGGAGATGGAAGAGGGATGGAGACAAGGAGATGGAGATAAGGAGATGGAGATAAAGAGGTGGAGATGATGGAGGTGGAGGAAGGAAGGAGACAGACAAGAGATGAAGCAGAGCCCAAGGCAGGACCATCACCATGTGCAGCTTCTCCTGATTCTCTGCTCCCTGCCCCGTGTGGGGCTGCTCTGAGCCCAAGGGACCATATCCGGCCCTGAGACCACCTACAGAGCCAGAGCAGAGACCCACAGTACCAGGATTCTGCAGCTCCCTTCCCATAGGATCCCCCAAATCCTTCCTGTCACCCTGGCACACCGGGAACAAGCTCATCCCTGAGCTGCCTCGGACGAAAGGCGACACTGCCGCGTGTGCAGCTTCTCTGCACACACACACACACACAGAGACACACACAGACACACTCAGGGCTGATTTCCATTAAGTGGAAAGCAGAAAGAACGGGAACATCAAAGGGAAATTGGAAAGACAGACGAAAAAAAACCCAGGGCGGAGGAGCAGGGCTGGGGGAGACGGAGGAGAAGAAAGGGAAGGAGCTGCTCCGTGCCGGCGTCTGTCCTGCAAATTGGAAGAGCTGCTCGGAGGTGTCCACAGGCGACCTGCCAAATCCATTGATTTCAGCTGTGGGCAGAGAGCCCTTTTTTTATTTCACACCAATTTTCACGGGCAGCCTCAGATAAAAATGGCAGAGACACCGTGGGGGGGAGGGAATGGGGGGACAGGCTGGTGACAAAAAGAGATTGAGGGCAGGGAAGAGCTGCTGCAGGATGTGCTTGGGGATGGTCCAGCGCTGTCCCCTGCTGTCCCCTGCTGCCTAGAACACCTCACCCACTGCCCCAGTCCTCCCCCACATCCCTCCTGGTGACCTAGCACTGGGAATTCACAGCCCCCTCCCCACCTGGCACCTAGGAGTGAGGTTGAACCCCCAAATCCCACAGTTTTCCCGAGGAGCAGTGGGAGCCATCCCTGTTCCTCTCTCTCCTGCACACAGCCAGACTCAGGCAGAGAAAAATACCCGCTGACATCAAGGTTATGTAGTCCTGTGCTGACAAGATGGATTATCTCCCGCAATCCATCATTTCCCTGGCTCCTATTGCAGTTTTCCTTTTGCTCTTTTTCTTTCTCCCTTCTTTTCTTTCCTCTCCCTTTTTTTTCTTTATGAGCAGAAAACGTTTTTAGCAACTGTAATAGCCACTGGTAGTGGCTGGAGGCAGGGAGGGGAATCCATCATTTATTTGGCTGGGTTGGATAATAAGTAAGCTCAGGCCCTAAATCCCACGACCTTGAGAATGAAATAATAACAATAATAATCCTAATGAAATCCCACAGAACTTCCCACTCACAGCAGCACCTCTCCTGCCTTGGCAGGTGGAAAAGGACTTTTTCTCCCCACTAATGAAGGTTGTGAGAGCTCCCATGGAAACACTGGGGATGGAGGGGTGAGGGGTTTGTCCTCCCTCTGCCCTTCCCTGGTCCCCCCAGCAGCTCCATGGCACTGCCAGCAGTGCAGAAGCTCCAGGCTGTGGGAATGGGGTGAGGGTGAGACATTTCCCTCTAGAACTATTTCATTTTGACATTTCCCAAAGGAATTTTCCTGACTCCTTGTCACACATGGCATTTTGCTTTGCAGTCCAATATCTCCAACCTGTGACAAACCCCCAGTGACTGCGAGTCAAAATATTTTTCTTGCCTTGCCATCCATCCCTCCTGCTGCTGCTGCACCCCCCACAGAAATCCCTTTTTCCTCCCCTCTCCCCATGGATTGGGTTCCCAGGGTGATGTTGGCCGTGCTGGGCTGGGACAGATCCCCAGCAGTTGGACTTGCTGATCCTTATGAACCCCTTCCCTCTGGAAATGTTCTCTGGTGCTGTTTGCAGACTCATGGCACACTCATGGCACAGCAAGGCTGGAGCCAGTGGGAAAACAGAGGGCAAAAGTCAATTTATCCCTTAAATATGAGACTAATTCCATTAGTGTGAGTCTGACTGTTAGAGTGCAGGAGTGGCAGGGATTGGTGGCACGGAACATTCTCAGTGTGGCAGGAGTGGCACATCCCACTGGGTCATGCCAGTGCCACGTGGGGTGAGTAGATGGAAAGGTGAGAGCAGTTTCTATCTCTCCTGCACATCCCAGATCCCAGCCCAGTGTGGGAACACTCCAGAGGGGCTAGGATGGGGACAGGAGGATGAGTGGCACAGGGGGGTACATGATGGCAGAGTGTGAGCTCTGGGACTCTGCCCTGGTGAGACCCAAAGGAGCTTCAGGGAACTTCTGCAGAGGAAGATCTACATTTTGGGAATGCAGGAGTGGATGCTGCAGTGGGAGCAACACCAATACGGAGCAGTGATGGAACACAACCACTGCCAGAGGGGGTTATGCCATCTGCCTTGAAGAAGGTGTCCAGGGGCTGAATCCTCAGGGAGTTCATGGTGTCACATCATTCCTGTGTCCTCTCAGGGCTGGCTGAGGACCCCCAGAACCTGCAGCTGCTGCTGCTGATTGTGATAGTTGGACCCTTCAGGGTGTTCAAAGTGTCACATCATCCCTATGTCCCCCCAGGGCTGACTAGTGACCCCCATCAGCCCAGGCACCCACAGCTGCTGCTGGTGAGGGCTGGACCCGCTTGTGTGTCCCTGTGGCTCCTCCTGCCGCTGAAGCTATTAAAAATCTAACAAATGTGCTAAATTAAACAGAGCTTTTGCACATATTAAACGAGGCTCTGCACAGCCGCCAGGGAGGCTGCTGCTGCTCTGTGATGGATGTGCCTGGGCTGCAGCCATGCAGGATTTGGGGCTGTGGAGAGGATGTGCACCCAAATTTGGTGCTGAGCATCCCCTCATTCCCCACTCCTAGCTTAGAGAGGGGTGCAGAGCCCTGGACTGGAGAACTCCCAGGAGATGATTCCCCCAGATCCAGTGGCTTTTCTTCCTGGAGCAAGGGGCCTGGAACTTGTGGCAATGTGGGGAGCAGAGCACTTTGCTGAAGATGTTGAGGTGTCCCAGGAGAGACCCTGAGGGATTCTCCCAGACCCAGAATCTCTACTCTGTGCTGTAGGGGCCAGGGGCTTGTGGCACATGGGAACGAGAGGACTTTGCCATGGGTTTTGGGGTGCTGAAGTGCCCCAGGAGAGCCCTTGAGGGGTACTCCCCAAATCCAGAGGCTCTGCTTCCTAGTGCAGAGTGTTGGGGGTTTTTGGCATGTGGGAACAGAGGGTTTTGCTGTGGGTTTTGGATTGCTGGGGCACCCCGGAAAAGCCTCTGTGGGGATACCTGAGATCCAGGGGCTCTACTCCCTAATGCAGAGTGTTGGGGGCTTTTGGCATGCGGGAGCAGAAGGCTTTGCTGTGGGTGTTCTCCCACCCCAAAGCAGCAGTTTCCACCTGTACCCAGTAGGCACCACAGCTCTGTCCATCCCCAGAGCCACCGCAGCCCACGGGGTGCCCAGCAGAGCCCCGAGGGTTGGCATTAATAATTCACAGCCTCTGAGCGTTGTCAGCCGCTCGGGGGGTCGCAATTACCGCCGAGCCCCGGGGCTGGAGGCATCACCTCGCTCGGCTGAGCCGGCAGAGCCCTGGAGTCACCCTGGCTCGGGAGCGGGGCCAGGAGCACACACACCCGTCCTCGGCGGGCACCGGGGCTTAATTAATCTTCTGTCGAGCAGAGAAGTGGGAATGGTCCCGGAGGAAGCCGAGGAGATGATTGTGCTGGAGTGAGACAAAAGAGAACAGTTAGACTGTGACAGCTGATATTAAAATGACTACAACTCACTTCACCCCCCAGTCAATGCATTATATTCCTTATAAATAATGGGACACTCCAGGTTAACTGTCTGTTGCTGCATTCCAATTGTTGATATTTAATTAGCTCTAAAATTAAAGTGTTCTTTTATTGCCCTGTCGTTAGAACTGCTTTATTTCTAATTGATTGAGATGAAAGTGCCTCCTCGCTGTCCCTGGGGGCGTGGGGCTGGGGGCAGGTTTGGTGACAGTCTGTGTCACTGGGAGGTGTGACAGGAGCAGAGCCCTGGGATACATCCAGAGCGTTCTGGAGCCTGTGCTGGTCCTGATCCCCAGGGAGGGTTGAGGATGTTGTTTCCCCCAGCGCCTTCCCCACTGTATCCACAGGGATCTGGAGACATTCCCAGCGCTGCCTCTGCAGATCCCATTCCTTGCTGGGATCACCCCAAATTAATGAGCATCCCTTTTCCATGGCTGTTGGTATATAAATGCATCCTGATGGGCAGGTAGTGGGCTCAGGGTCTCACCCCCTCTCCCCTCCCACCTTCCTCATTGAGCTTCATTAAGAATCACCCCAAAACGCGAATCCCAGAGTGATCCACGGAGGAATGAGGCTGTGGAGCTGCAGCCTGTGTGGTCGGGCACTGCAGTGCCCAGGTGCCAGGGCAGGAGATGCTTCTTACATCTCAATAACAAGAGGAATTTTGACCCGTCTGATCATCCCGAGATGAAATTTCAGAGCCCGAGGTGGGCACCGGGTGCTGTTACAACACCCCACCAGCTCCCTCCGAGCCTAAACGGCTCTTTAAATCCTAATGCATAATTTAACCAGAGCGATTTAAAGCCGGGGTGTGGGAAATCCTCTTCCCCACACCGCAGGGGATTGCTCGCTGCCCCCAGCATCCCAAACCTCCCTCCGGAGCAGGGACCTGCCTGTTGCTGCACCACATCCATCACGGCAGCGGGAGGGGAGGGTTTTTTGGCAGGACCAAGCTCCAAAACCAAGGAAAAACCAGCGGAATATCGACAGCGGGTGCCGCCGGTCCTGCTCCTGCCTCATCCCGGCGGGATGCGGAGTTTTTTTGCGGTGCCTCTTTCATGTCAGAGCATCGCTGAAGCGCTGGGGAGAGTTAATAATAGAATAGCAGCGGATTAAACAATGAATAATGGAGAAGGGTAATAGAAAGAATAAATAATATATTTACACACTTGCAGTCCTGTTCCCTGGGATGGGGATGGGGCTGGCAGGTCCCCGTGGCACTGCTGATGGTATATTGTGGCTTGGTACAGCTTGGCAAAGCCAAACTTTGCCAGAGGGTGTGAGTCCCCATGTCATCCCCACACGGGGTGAATGACACAGAAGCATAATCGGGCAGCATGTCCCAAAGTGATGCTCCTGAACGGGGCTTGCAGGCAGAAAGCCTCTCACTGAACCATCTCTTCATGCTCCCTGGCTCCTGAAGAACTCGATCTTGCTTGACTGTAATCCCCAAACGCATTAATGGAGGTTTGTTTTCCAAGCAGTACATGGAATGACAAGGATGGCTGCTCCTCGCCCTGGAGACCTGGCACGAGCTCAGTGCAGGTGGGCAGCAGGGTAACACGGGGGTCTCCTTGCCCATCCCGTGCCTGGCAGCAGGCTGGCAGCAGCGTGGGGCAGCTGTGGGGCGGTGGGAGGGTGGTGATATCTGGGCCCAGCTCCCTGGCACACTCTGCTCGCTCCCCAGCTGCTCCCGTGTGCCGACCACCAGCTTGCCGACCCCCAGCTGCCGCTGGGGCTGGAGAGTTGCTGTGTGGGTTGTGGCTCTCACGGTGGCACAAGGCTCGTGTGGGGGTACCTAATGAGCATCTTGTGTCCCCCCAGAGCATCCCTGGGCGCAGAGGTCACGGTCCCCGGGCAGGGTGTGCAGGTGGCAGGCGGCAGCGGGGCCAGCAGTGATGGATGGGGCTCGGCCGGTGGCGGTGCCAGTGACACTGCCGGGCTCAGGCTGATTTATTGCTCGCTGTGATGGGTCTGGAGGTTGGGAGGCTGGATGGGAGCCAGAGGGAGGGAGAAATTTCCTGGGTGTGAGTGTTTGGGAGCTGGTTCAACCCCAGGGAACCACACACACACACACTCTGAGCTGGGCAGCCCAGAATATCAGGATCTCTCTCAGGGAGGGGGTCCTGGTGCTCAGGGATGAATCAGGTTGAGTTCTCGAGTCTGGCAAAGGGCTTTGCCTGCCCAAATATCGCCCTGATCCTCCTGGGGTGGGCTCTGCCCGTCTGGACACCCCTGTGAGTGTGTCCTTCCCTGGCGCGGCACAGACGCTGCTCTGTGTCATTAATTCACCTGTCACAGGGCAACTTGCAGGCGAGATAATATTGATGTAGCCATTAGAGCACGGGGAGAACAAGGCACGGAGCCGGAGACACCCGGACCGGGATCATCCCCTCCCTTCCAGCCTCTCCTCCCGGTGCCACCGGCGTGTGCTGCCCTCTGTCCCCTCCTGCCGTCGCCACCTTCCCCCCCAGCGCTCGAGGTGTCTCCTCTGCCGCGGGTGCTGCGTACCTGGGAGAGGAGGGAAAAACACTGGGAGCCCTTAAAATAACACCCAACTGTTTAAGGATGTGAGATCCGTACTAAATCTCAGGGAAAAGGAGCAATTATCCTGTCAGAGAAGGTGATATAATTTTGGAGAGCTGGTTCCGCAGCTGTAATTTTTTCCCAACCGTTTCTCCCCCGGAGGGATTTAGTGGCCAATTATCCGTCAGGGAGAGGGAAGATGCTCCCTGCCAGCTCAGGGTGCTGTGTGCCATGTCTCGTGTGCCATGTGCTGTCCTGGAAAGGGGGATCAGTGCTGGGATGCAGGGTGCTGGCACTGGTGTGAGTATTGGCACCAGTTTGGGCCCTGGCACTGGTGCAGGTACCAGTGTGGGTGCTAGTACTGGTGTGGATACTGGCACTGGTGTGGGTGCTGGCTCTGGTTTGGGTGCTGGCACTGGTTTGGGTTCTGCTGTGGGTGTTGGCACTGGTGTGGATGCTGGTGTGGGTGCTGGCACTGGTTGGGGCACTGGCACTGGTTCTGTTGTGTGTACTGGCACTGGTTTGGGTGCTGACACTGGTTCTGGTGTGGGTGCTGGCACTGGTGCAAGTCCTGGCACTAGTTTGAGTGCTGGCATTGATTCTGTTGTGTGTGCTGGCACTGGTTTGGGTGCTGGCACTAGTTCTGGTGTGGGCGCTGGCACTAGTTTGGGTGCTGGCACTGGTGAGGATGTTGGCACTGGTTTGTGTGCTGGCACTGGTGCAGGTACTGGTGCTGCTTTGGGAGCTGATGTAGGTGCTGGTACTGGTTTGGCTGTTGGCCTTGGTGTGTGTGCTGGTGCTGGCCCTGGACTGGTTTGGCTGTTGGCCTTGGTGTGGGTGCTGGTGCTGGTGCTGGCACTGGTGTGGGCACTGTGGGCACTGGTGTGTGTGCTCGTGCTGGCCCTAGCACTGGTGCTGGCACTGGTTTGGGTGCTGGCACTGGTGCTGGCCCAGGCAGGCACTGTTGGGGTCAGGATGGGGAGGGTGAACACTCCCACCCGTGGGGCTGTGGAGAACATAATTAAGTGCGAACTTGTCATTTTTTTAATGAAGTGCCGGAGCTGCAGTTTATAATTGCTAATGAGTGGGAATAATAATTAGTTGGTGTTTAATGAGGGCGATGATCACTGGGAGCACGAGGGGCCGTGCTTTGGCCTCATTTCCCTGCCGTGGTGTGTCCAGCAGCCTGGGTCACCCTGTCCCAGCAGTGGCAGTGGCTCTGTCACCTCTGTGCCATCACTCAGAGCAGGGCTGCGATGTCATGATGCCATGCTGAGAGTCACAATCCCTGCCCTGGTACTGCTGCGGAAATCCTTGGATGCTGAGGATGTCTCTGCACAGTCACCTCTTGCATCACTCGGGAGCACAGTGGCACTGGGGAACCCAGGACAAGCTCCTGCAATCCAGGGTGTCCCTGCAGCCCTGGCACATGTCCCTACACCCCATCAGAGGGTGATTGGGGGTGCCCAGAGGAGCTGCACTGCTGTGGTATTTGTGGCTCTGTGCTCAGCTGAGGGGGATCAGGGCACCTCTGTCCCCCTGAAGGTCACACTGGGATGAGGTCTGTGAGCACCTGGGTGCAAGGGGGACCCGGAGGGTTGGTCACCCAGCCTGTCCCCTGCCTGGGGACACCTGGGAGCTGTGTGACCCCAAGCTCATCACTCCCTGCCCTGGTGTGGGTGCTCCTGGGTGCTGACGCACTGAGCTCATCCTGTCCCATGGGAGCATAAGGTGTGGGATCAGAGGGCAAAAATCAACCAGCTAACTAGGTAACTGCAGGTGATTAATTAGAGAAAGGGAGAGGTGTTGATCAGGGGGATGGGGACGTGGAAGCTGTCAGGCTCAGGGAGATGCTGGGGTGGTTATCCCAGCTGTGGAGTCTGGGATCACTGAGCCTCTGTCTGCCTTGGCTCTGGCTGAGCACCTGATCCTCACTCTGGAAAACCTCCCTAATTGCAGCAGAAGCCTTGAGAGCTGCTTGTGATTGCATCCAAGGGTTCATAAAGCAGGAAGCAAATATGGGAGAGAGCTGGATACAGCTTCAAAGGAAACTAAATAAAAGGGAAAAAGAGGGGAGATGGGAACAGGTGATGCCAACCTGGCAGCTCCATGCTCCCTGTTTTTCATGGAGATAAATAACTGTGCATGCTAGGGACCTTCATCTTTCTGGAAACAACCCCAGCATGGGACTGTGTGGTGCCAATGGCATTGCTTCCTCCAGATGCTATTGGAACCCTGGGAAAAGCATCTGGGATGGACCCTGGGATGGGTTTCCTACTGGTGATGGAACATATCCCCGTGCCCAGGTGATGTTGGGGTGTTGAGGTCCCAGGACCCGCTGCTCAGGCCCACCAGCTGCCACCCCATCCTGGCAAACAGTGTCACCACATCATGGATGTCACCCCCTGCTCCAGAGAGGGAGGCACAGGAGAACCCGCCCTGCTCCAGACAGGCCCATTAACCCAGCGCACACTGTTATTTCTCTAAGGTGTAATTAAATTTCATTGTCAATTACGGAGTGACAATGTGGAATCAGCACAGCCTCCACTCCTCCCAGCCCCTCCCAGCACATCCTAGCGCTGGGACCTCCCTGTGCCCCCAATCCCTGATCCCCCAAGAACCAGGAGCTGTGGCTCTTCACGCTGCTCTGCTTTCTGCCTCCTACAAGAGCTGAAACCTGACCTTTTTTAATATACAGAGCTGAGACTCCGGAGCCGGGAGCAGCTCTGGGAGGGAAAGGTGGGAGCGGGGGAGATGGAAGAGGGGGAAAACACTGAGGCTCCCAGCAGGGGTGGGAAGCATTGTGGTGCCCACTGAGGGCTGGGGTGAGCTCAGGGATGCTCAGGAGCATGGCTGGGATGCAGAAACATGTCCTGGTGTCAGTGGGATGCAGGATGGGAGGCAGAGATGGAAAAGTGCCTGTTTGAAAATCAATGGAAGTATTGCAGCCCTGTGCTGAGGCCCCGATAATTGTGCTTTTCTTCTCCTCCTTTCTTTGCCTTTCTCCTGCTGCGCTGCGATAATTGGGAGCTGTCGCCCGACTCATCCGCTCAGCTCGGGCAGCAGCTCTGCAATTAGCCAGCGCCTCCGGAATGAGGCCTCCAACAGCACAGCACATGCTGCAGGGCTCAGCCCCATCCCTCTTCCCAGCCCGATCCCCAATATATCCCTGTTCCCATCCCCATTCCTGTCCCTATCCCCATCCTATCCCTGTTCCCACCCCCAGGCCATCCCCATCCCGTCCTCATCTCTATCCCTATGCCAACTCCATCCCATCTGCATACCCATTCCAACCCCATCCCCACAGCATCCCAAAACCATCCCCATCCTACCCCATCTTAGTTCCATCCCCATTCCCATCCCATCCCCATCCCCTCTCATCCCGATTCCCATCCCATTTCCATTCCAACACTATCCCATCACCTTCCCCATCCCTATCCTATCCCAACCCATCCTATCTCACCCACATCCCATGTCATCCATATGCCATCCTCATCTCATTCCCATACCATCCTCTTCCCCATCCCTGTTCTCATCCCCACCTTGTCACCATCCCATCCTCATCCCATTCCCATTTACATTCTCCTTCCCATCCCCATCCCCGTCCCCATCCCCATCCCTATCCCTATTCCATTCCCACCCCATTCTCATCCCATTCCCATCTCCACCCTCATTCCTATTCCCATCCTGTCCCCATCCCCATCCCAGGAGATGGTGCAGCAGTGGAGCTGATCCCAGCACTGCACTGCTGAGGCTGTGGGTCGTATCCTGACTAACTTTCCCAAGCAAACCATCTCCACCAGCATTCCAGAGATGGCTCCTGCCTGGGAGCCCTGCATGGGGCCAGGGTTCCCCAGGAGCTTCCTGATAAACACTCACAATAACATAATTATGGGAGAAATAATATATGTGTCAGTCCTGCTGGCAGGAATTTCCCGGGAGCAGGGAGCTGTGCTGCTGTGGCCGCGGGTGCTTACCGTGTGTGGAATTAACTGGGAAAAACCCTCCCCAGCCCTGAGCCTCTGCATTATTGATTAATCTCTTGGGGCACTGGTGACTTATGGGCTCTCCTACTTCTGTTTGCCCCTGGATTTCTCCCTCAGAGCCACCATGGATCAGTGGGATCCATGGATGGCCTTGGCATGGTGCAAGGAGAGATGCTGGGAGGGAGTTGGTGGGAGTGAGGTGGGTGATGTAGCCAAATCATCACTGCAGGCCCTGTCCAACACCCAGGGCTGCCATCCCTGGGATACTCAAGGATACACAGGATAGATGGGGTGGGGTTGGATGGGGATGGGATGGGATGGAATAGGGTGGGATGATGGGATAGGGTTGGGAAGGGATGGATAGGGATAGCATGAGATGGGATGAGATGGGATTGGATGGGATGGAACAGGATGGGATGAGAGAGGAGGGAAAGGATGGGATATGAATGGGATGATATGGGTTGTGATGTGATGGGATGAAATGGGGATGTGATGAAATGGGAATGGGATGGGATAGTGTCTACAGCATGGGACCTTCCCTCCCCTCCATCCCACAGGATCACCAGCCCAGAACTGTGTCATACCCCCGTTCCCACCGATCTCCAGCACAGGCAGACACCAGCTCTGTCTCTCCCTCTGCACACAGCCAACAGCCTGAGGGCCCTGCAGCAGGAAGAGCAGTTGGACACCACTTCATAAATCACTGTCTCCATTGTAGACAGAGTTTAACCTTCTCAGCTTTTGCCCAGGGATTTATTACCAGTTCCATTTCCTGCAGAAATCACTCACTGCACTCTCCGGAGTGGGCAGTGGGTCTTCTCTGCACCCTGAGAGGGCCTGTGACACCCCGGCAGGGATGGGGCTCCTCCTCATTCCCATGCTGGGGTGCCCGTGGGCAGGGATACCCATGGGCATGGGTGCCCATGGGCAAAAGTGCCTCTTCCATCATGTAATGCCAAGGAACATCTGTGTCTCCTGCCTACAGGCAGGGCTGGGGGCTGCAGATCCCTGCCTGCACCACTGATGGGACAGGAATGGTGTGAGAACATGCACAGAGGTGGTTTGGTTGATGAAATCCCCATCCCCAAGGTCCTTGGCTCAGCTGTGCTCCCACACAGACCTGACAGCTGAGGGATTTTCATTCCCCAAAGGATTTTCTTAATTAGGAGACTTCACAACCCGCTATCGCGCTCACACACCCACTCAGCTCTGTGCTTCAAAGGCTCTGCCCACCCTGCCACGGCGCCGCGGGGACACCGTGGTGGTACTAGCACCACGGAGGGGAGGGGATGTAGACCCTCTCCCCAGCTCTGGTGTGGGGATCTGAACCCCCAGGACAGGGCCAAGGAGAAGAGCCTGGGGCTGCTCTTGCCCCTGGGTTATTTTCCCAGGGCTGAGGTAATTAAGACCTTTGGAGCTGGGTTTATGATCCTGCCCTGTCCCTCCTGTTCTCAGTGGGAATGCTCTTGCCTGGTGGCCTTGTGCCAATGTCCTCCCTGGCATCCCTGAGTGGGCTGGATTGATCCCAGGGCTGCCCATTGGGTTGGTGCTGGACATATTGGTCATGCCTATGCCA